>NC_041383.1:263530624-263562242 GCF_002162155.2 Triticum dicoccoides | reverse complement strand
GGTTGGGAGAGATCAACAGATCAACTTGTGTGTCTAGAGGTGCCCCCTGCCCCCGTATATAAAGGAGCAAGGGGGAGAGGCGACCGGTCAAGGAGGGCGCGCCAAGGGGGGAGTCCTACTCCCACCGGGAGTAGGACTCTCCTTTCCTTGTTGGAGTAGGAGAAGGGAAGGAAGGGAGAGAGGAGGAGAAGGAAAGAAGGAGGCCCCCCCTTCCATGTCCAATTCGGACTAGAGGGGGAGAGGGCGCGCGGCTGCCCTGGTCGCCCCTCCTCTTCTCCCACCAAGGCCATTAGGCCCAATATACTCCCTGAGGGGTTCCGGTAACCCCCCGGTACTCCGGTAAATGTCCGAAACCCTCGGAAACACTTCCAGTGTTCGAACATAGTCATCCAATATATCAATCTTTATGTCTCGACCATTTCGAGACTCCTCTTCATGTCCATGATCATATCCGATACTCCGAACTACCTTCGGTGCATCAAAACACAAAAACTCATAATATCGATCGTCACCGAACTTTAAGCGTGCAGACCCTACGGGTTCGAGAACTATGTAGACATGACCGAGACACGTCTCCGGTCAATAACCAATAGTGGAACCTGGATGCTCATATTGGTTCCCACATATTCTACGAAGATCTTTATCGATCAAACTGCATAACTATATACGTTGTTCCCTTTGTCATCGGTATGTTACTTGCCTGAGATTCGATCGTCGGTATCTCAATACCTAGTTCAATCTCGTTACCGGCAAGTCTCTTTACTTGTTATGTGATGCATCATCCCGCAACTAACTCATTAGTCACATTGCTTGCAAGGCTTATAGTGATGTGCATTACCGAGAGGGCCCAGAGATACCTCTCCGACAATCGGAGTGACAAATCCTAATCTTGAAATACGTCAACTCAACAAGTACCTTCGGAGACACCTGTAGAGCACCTTTATAATCACCTAGTTACGTTGTGACGTTTGGTAGCACACAAAGTGTTCCTCCGGTAAGCGGGAGTTACATAATCTCATAGTCATAGGAACATGTATAAGTCATGAAGAAAGCAATAGCAACATACTAAACGATCAAGTGCTAAGCTAACAGAATGGGTCAAGTCAATCACATCATTCTTCTAATGATGTGATCCCATTGATCAAATGATAACTCATATCTATGGTTAGGAAACTCAACAATCTTTAATCAATGAGCTAGTCAAGTAGAGGCATACTAGTGACACTATGTTTGTCTATGTATTCACACATGTATTATGTTTCCGGTTAATACAATTCTAGCATGAATAATAAACATTTATCATGATATAAGGAAATAAATAATAACTTTATTATTGCCTCTAGGGCATATTTCCTTCAGTCTCCCACTTGCACTAGTGTCAATAATCTAGATTACAAAGTAATGATTCTAAAACCCATGGAGTCTTGGTGCTGATCATTTTTTGCTCGTGGAAGAGGCTTAGTCAACGGGTCTGCAACATTCAGATCCGTATGTATCTTGCAAATCTCTATGTCTCCCACCTGGACTTGGTCCCGGATGGAATTGAAGCGTCTCTTTGATGTGCTTGGTTCTCTTGTGAAATCTGGATTCCTTTGCCAAGGCAATTGCATCAGTATTGTCACAAAAGATTTTCATTGGACCCGATGCACTAGGTATGACACCTAGATCGGATATGAACTCCTTCAGCCAGACTCCTTCATTTGCTACTTCCGAAGCAGCTATGTACTCCGCTTCACACGTAGATCCCGCCATGACGCTTTGTTTAGAACTGCACCAAATGACAGCTCCACCGTTCAATATAAACACGTATCCGGTTTGCAATTTAGAATCGTCCGGATCAGTGTCAAAGCTTGCATCGACGTAACCATTTACGACTAGCTCTTTGTCACCTCCATAAACAAGAAACATATCCTTAGTCCTTTTCAGGTATTTTAGGATGTTCTTGACTGATGTCCAGTGATCCACTCCTGGATTACTTTGGTACCTCCTCGCTAAACTAGTAGCAAGGCACACATTAGGTCTGGTACACAGCATTGCATACATGATAGAGCCTATGGTTGAAGCATAGGGAACATCTTTCATTTCTATCTATCTTCTGCAGTGGTCGGGCATTGAGTCTGACTCAACTTCACACCTTGTAATACATGCAAGAGCCCTTTCTTTGCTTGATCCATTTTGAACTTCTTCAAAACTTTATCAAGGTATGTGCTTTGTGAAAGTCCAATTAAGCGTCTTGATCTATCTCTATAGATCTTGATGCCCAATATATAAGCAGCTTCATTGAGGTCTTTCATTTAAAAACTTTTATTCAAGTATCCTTTTATGCTATCCAGAAATTCTATATCATTTCCAATCAACAATATGTCGTCCACATATAATATCAGAAATGCTACAGAGCTCCCACTCACTTTCTTGTAAATACAGGCTTCTCCAAAAGTCTGTATAAAACCATATGCTTTGATCACACTATCAAAACGTTTATTCTAACTCTGAGAGGCTTGCACCAGTCCATAAATGGATCGCTGGAGCTTGCACACTTTGTTAGCACCTTTCGGATCGACAAAACCTTTTGGTTGCATCATATACAACTCTTCTTCCAGAAATCCATTCAGGAATGCAGTTTTTACATCCATTTGCCAAATTTCATAATCATAAAATGCAGCAATTGCTAACATGATTCGGATAGACTTAAGCATCGCTACGGGTGAGAAAGTCTCATCGTAGTCAACCCCTTGAACCTTTCAAAAACCTTTGGCAACAAGTTGAGCTTTATAGACAGTAACATTACCATCAGCGTCAGTCTTCTTCTTGAAGATCCATTTATTCTCGATGGCTTGCCAATCATCGGGCAAGTCAACCAAAGTCCACACTTTGTTCTCATACATGGATCCCATCTCCGATTTCATGGCCTCTAGCCATTTTGCGGAATCTAGGCTCATCATCGCTTCCTCATAGTTCGTACGTTCGCCATGGTCAAGTAACATGACCTCCAGAATAGGATTACCGTACCACTCTGGTGCGGATCTTACTCTAGTTGACCTACGAGGTTCGGTAGTAACTTGATCTGAAGTTTCATGATCAATATCATTAGCTTCCTCACTAATTGGTGTAGGCGTCACAGGAACCGGTTTCTGTGATGAACTGCTTTCCAATAAGGGAGCAGGTATAGTTACCTCATCAAGTTCTACTTTCCTTCCACTCACTTCTTTCGAGAGAAACTCCTTCTCTAGAAAGGATCCATTCTTAGCAACGAATGTCTTGCCTTCAGATTTGTGATAGAAGGTGTACCCAACAGTTTCCTTTGGGTATTCTATGAAGACACATTTCCCCGATTTGAGTTCGAGCTTATCAGGTTGAAGCTTTTTCACATAAGCATCGCAACACCAAACTTTAAGAAACGACAACTTTGGTTTCTTACCAAACCATAGTTCATAAGGCGTCTTCTCAAAGGATTTTGATGGTGCCCTATTTAACATGAACGCAGTCGTCTCTAAAGCATAACCCCAAAACGATAGCGGTAAATCAGTAAGAGACATCATAGATCGCGCCATATCTAGTAAAGTACGATTACGACGTTCGGACACACCATTACGTTGTCGTGTTCCGGGTGGCGTGAGTTGTGAAACTATTCCGCATTGTTTCAAATGTAGACCAAACTCGTAACTCAAATATTCTCCTCCACGATCAGATCGTAGAAACTTTATTTTCTTGTTATGATGATTTTCCACTTCACTCTGAAATTCTTTGAACTTTTCAAATGTTTCAGACTTATGTTTCATTAAGTAGATATACCCATATCTGCTCAAATCATCTGTGAAGGTGAGAAAATAATGATACCCGCCGCGAGCCTCAATATTCATCGGACCACATACATTAGTATGTATGATTTCCAATAAATCTGTTGCTCGCTCCATTGTTCCGGAGAACGGCGTTTTAGTCATCTTGCCCATAAGGCATGGTTCGCAAGTACCAATTGATTCATAATCAAGTGATTCCAAAAGTCCATCAGTATGGAGTTTCTTCATGCGCTTTACACCAATATGACCCAAACGGCAATGCCACAAATAAGTTACACTATCATTATCAACTCTGCATCTTTTGGCTTCAACATTATGAATATGTGTATCACTACTATCGAGATTCAACAAAAATAGACCACTCTTCAAGGGTGCATGACCATAAATGATATTACTCATATAAATAGAACAACCATTATTCTCAGATTTAAATGAATAACCGTCTCACATTAAACAAGATCCAGATATAATGTTCATGCTCAACGCTGGCACCAAATAACAATTATTTAGGTCTAAAACTAATCCTGAAGGTAGATGTAGAGGTAGCGCGCCGACGGCGATCACATCGACTTTGGAACCATTTCCCACGTGCATCGTCACCTCGTCCTTAGCCAGTCTTCGCTTAATTCGTAGTCCCTATTTCGAGTTGCAAATATTAGCAACAGATCCAGTATCAAATACCCAGGTGCTACTGCGAGCTCTGGTAAGGTACACAACAATAACATGTATATCACATATACCTTTGTTCACCTTGCCATCCTTCTTATCCACCAAATACTTGGGGCAGTTCCGTTTCCAGTGACCAGTCTGCTTGCAGTAGAAGCCCTCAGTCTCAGGCTTAGGTCCAGACTTGGGTTTCTTCTCTTGAGCAGCAACTTGTTTGCCGTTCTTCTTGAAGTTCCCCTTCTTCTTCCCTTTACCCTTTTTCTTGAAACTGGTGGTCTTGTTAACCATCAACACTTGATGCTCCTTCTTGATTTCTACCTCTACAGTCTTTAGCATTGCGGAGAGCTCGGGAATTGTCTTATTCATCCCTTGCATATTATAGTTCATCACGAAGCTCTCGTAGCTTGGTGGCAGTGATTGAAGAATTCTGCCAATAACACTATCATCCGGAAGATTAACTCCCAGTTGAATCAAGTGATTGTTATACCCAGACATTTTGAGTATATGTTCACCGATAGAACTATTCTCCTCCATCTTACAACTGTAGAACTTATTGGAGACTTCATATCTCTCAGTCCGGGCATTTGCTTGAAATATTAACTTCAACTCCTGGAACATCTCATATGCTCCATGACGTTCAAAACGTCGTTGAAGTCCCGGTTCTAAGCCGTAAAGCATGGCACACTGAACTATCGAGTAGTCATCAGCTTTGCTCTGCCAAACGTTCACAACGTGTGCAGTTGCATCTGCAGCAGGCCTGGCAGCGGTGCTTCCAGGACGTAATTCTTCTGTGCAGCAATGAGGATAATCCTCAAGTTACGGACCCAGTCCGTGTAATTGCTACCATCATCTTTCAACTTTTCTTTCTCAAGGAGCACATTAAAATTCAATGGAACAGCAGCACGGGCCATCTATCTACAACAACATAGACAAGCAAAATACTATCATGTACTAAGTTCATGATACATTTAAGTTCAATTAATCATATTACTTAAGAACTCCCACATAGATAGACATCTCTCTAATCATCTAAGTGATCACGTGATCCAAATCAACTAAATCATAACCGATCATCACGTGAAATGGAGTAGTTTTCAATGGTGAACATCACTATGTTGATCATATCTACTATATGATTCACACTCGACCTTTCGGTCTCAGTGTTCCGAGGCCATATCTGCGTATGCTAGGCTCGTCAAGTTTAACCCCGAGTATTCTACGTGTGCAAAACTAGCTTGCACCCGTTGTAGATGAACGTAGAGCTTATCACACCCGATCATCACGTGGTGTCTCGGCACGACGAACTTTGGCAACGGTGCATACTCAGGGAAAACACTTTTACCTTGAAATTTAGTGAGAGATCATCTTATAATGCTACCGTCAATCAAAGAAAAATAAGATGCATAAAGGATAAACATCACATGCAATCAATATAAGTGATATGATATGGCCATCATCATCTTGTGCTTGTGATCTCCATCTCCGAAGCACCGTCATGATCACCATCGTCACCGGCGCGACACCTTGATCTCCATCGTAGCATCGTTGTCATCTCGCCAACTATTGCTTCTACGACTATCGCTATCGTTTAGTGATAAAGTAAAGCAATTACAGGGTGATTGCATTGCATACAATAAAGCGACAACCATATGGCTCCTGCCAGTTGCCGATAACTCTGTTACAAAACATGATCATCTCATACAATAAAATTTAGCATCATGTCTTGACCATATCACATCACAACATGCCCTGCAAAAACAAGTTAGACGTCCTCTACTTTGTTGTTGCAAGTTTTACGTGGCTGCTACGGGCTAAGAAAGAACCGTTCTTACCTACGCATCAAAACCACAATGATATTTCATCAAGTTACTGCTGTTTTAACCTTCTCAAGGACCGGGCGTAGCCATACTCGGTTCAACTAAAGTTGGAGAAACTGACACCCGCCAACCACCTATGTGCAAAGCACGTCGGTAGAACCAGTCTCGCGTAAGAGTACATGTAATATCGGTCCGGGCCGCTTCATCCAACAATACCGCCGAACCAAAGTATGACATGCTGGTAAACAGTATGACTTGTATCGCCCACAACTGACTTGTGTTCTACTCGTGGATATAACATCTACGCATAAAACTGGCTCGGATGCCACTGTTGGGGAACGTAGTAATTTCAAAAAAATTCCTACGCACACGCAAGATCATGGTGATGCATAGCAACGAGAGGGGAGAGTGTTGTCCACGTACCCTCGTAGACCGAAAGCGGAAGCTTTAGCACAACGCGGTTGATGTAGTCGTACGTCTTCATGATCCAATCGATCCAAGTACCGAACGTACGACACCTCCGAGTTCAGCACATGTTCAGCTCGATGATGTCCCACGAACCCCGATCCAGTAGAGCTTTGCGAGAGAGTTCCGTCAGCACAACGACGTGATGACGGTGTTGATGATGCTATCGTCGCAGGGCTTCGCCTAAGCACCACTACGATATTACCGAGGTGGAATATGGTGGAGGGGGCACCGCACGCGGCTGGGAGAGATCAACATATCAACTTGTGCGTCTAGAGGTGCCCCCTGCCCCCGTATATAAAGGAGCAAGGGGGGAGATGCGGCGGGCCAAGGAGGGCGCGCAAAGGGGGGAGTCCTACTCCCACCGGGAGTTGGACTCCTCCTTTCCTTGTTGGAGTAGGAGAAGGGACGGAAGGGAGAGAGGAGGAGAAGGAAAGAAGGGGGGCGCCGCCCCCCTTCCTTGTGCAATTCGGACTAGAGGGGGAGGGGGCGCGCGGCTGCCCTGGCCGCCCCTCCTCTTCTCCCACCAAGGCCCATTAGGCCCAATATACTCCCCGGGGGGTTCCGGTAACCCCCCGATACTCCGGTAAATGTCTGAAACCCCCGGAAACACTTTTGGTGTTTGAACATAGTCATCCAATATATCGATCTTTACGTCTCGACTATTTTAAGACTCCTCGTCATGTTCGTGATCATATCCGAGACTCCGAACTACCTTCGGTGCATCAAAACACAAAAACTCTTAATATCGATCGTCACCAAACTTTAAGCGTGCGGACCCTACGGGTTCGAGAATTATGTAGACATGACGGAGACACGTCTCCGGTCAATAACCAATAGCGGAACCTGGATGCTCATATTGGTTCCCACATATTCTACGAAGATCTTTATCGGTCAAACCGCATAACTACATACGTTGTTCCCTTTGTCATCGGTATGTTACTTGCCCGAGATTCGATCGTCGATATCTCAATACCTAGTTCAATCTCGTTACTGGCAAGTCTCTTTACTCGTTATGTGATGCATCATCCCGCAACTAACTCATTAGTCACATTGCTTGCAAGGCTTATAGTGATGTGCATTACCGAGAGGGCCCAGAGATACCTCTCCGACAATCGGAGTGACAAATCCTAATCTCAAAATACGTCAACTCAACAAGTACCTTCGGAGACACCTGTAGAGCACCTTTATAATCACCCAGTTACATTATGATGTTTGGTAGCACACAAAGTGTTCCTTCGGTAAGCGGGAGTTACATAATCTCATAGTCATGGGAACATGTATAAGTCATGAAGAAAGCAATAGCAACATACTAAATGATCAAGTGCTAAGCTAACGGAATGGGTCAAGTCAATCACATCATTCTTCTAATGATGTAATCCCATTGATCAAATGATATCTCATATCTATGGTTAGGAAACTCAACCATCTTTGATCAATGAGCTAGTCAAGTAGAGGCATACTAGTGACACTATGTTTGTCTATGTATTCACACATGTATTATGTTTCCGGTTAATACAATCCTAGCATGAATAATAAACATTTATCATGATATAACAAAATAAATAATAACTTTATTATTGCCTCTAGGGCATATTTCCTTCACCACGTTGATGGAGACTTCAACCCACGAAGGGTAACGGTTGCGCGAGTCCACAGAGGGATCCACCCATGAAGGGTCCACGAAGAAGCAACCTTGTTTATCCCATCATGGCCATCGCCCATGAAGGACTTGCCTCACTTGGGTAGATCTTGACGAAGTAGGCGATCTCCTTGCCCTTGCAAATTCCTTGGTTCAGGTCCACAATCTTGACGGAGGCTCCCAAGTGACACCTAACCAATCTAGGAGACACCACTCTCCAAATGGTAATAGGTGGTGTGTTGATGATGAACTCCTTGCTCTTATGCTTCAAATGATAGTCTCCCCAACACTCAACTCTCTCACATAGATTTGGATATGGTGGAAAGATGATTTGAGTGGAAAGCAACTTGGGGAAGGCTAGAGATCAAGATTCTTGGTGTAGGATTGGAATGTCTTGGTCTCAACACATGAGTAGGTTCTCTCTCAGAAAATGAGTAGTAGAAGTGTAGGCACGTTCTGATGGCTCTCTCTCGAATGGAGAAGGGGGTGGAGGGGTATATATAGCCTCCACACAAAATCTAACTATTACAAACAATTTACCAAACTCAGTGGGACCGAATAGTGAAACTCGGTCAGACCGATCTGGTTCAAAATGTGAACGTTAGGCTTTTCAGTGGGACCAACAATATCAACTCGGTGGGACCGATGCGCTAGGGTTACGACAAAACCTCATCTCGGTGAGACCGATCACATGAACTCGGTGAGACCGATTTTAGTAATAAGCAAACAGAGACTTGGTCAAGAAAACTCGGTGGGACCGATCGCTCATTTCGGTGAAACCGAAACATTACGAAAAGGAAACAGAGAGTTTGCATTGAAACTCGGTGGGACCGATCGCTCATCTCGGTAAGACCAAAACATTATGAAGGGAAACAGAGATTTTGCAATCCCATCTCGGTGACCGAGATCCCTATCGGTGAGACCAAATTGATTAGGGTTTCTAGCTATGGCTATGTCAAGTGAACTCGGTGGCGCCGGATAGATCAAATCGGTGAGGCCGAGTTTGACTTTAGGTTTAGGACATATGCGGAAATGAGAAAGTGGTTGAGGGCTTTTGGAGCATATCACTAAGCATTTTGAGCAAGCAAGCCATTAAGCAACACCTCATCCCCTTTTAATAGTATTGGCTTTTCCTATGGACTCAATGTGATCTTTGATCACTAAAATAGAAATGAAGAGTCTTGAGCTTTTGCCAATCTGTGTCCTTAGCATTTTGAGGGGTCCACATCTCTAGTCCATGCCATACCCATCGTTGAACTTTCTGAAACATTAATCTTGAATGGATATTAGTTCAATGAGCTATATGTTGTTATGAATTACCAAAACCACCCGGGGAATAGTTGCACTTGCAATCTCCCCCTTTTTGGTAATTGATGACAACATATAGATCAAAGCTTCGACAAATAATGATATAAATGAAGTACATCATCGCTTTGAGAAGTATGTGATAAGCAAGAGCTCCCCCTAAATTTGTGCATTATTTAAAATTTGCTTTTGAATACAAATGCACAATCGATTAGGATCATGGGTTACTCTTCCATGTCACATACATCTTGGTGGGCGCTCAAAATGATAGAATATGAAATATACACTCATCACCAAGGCAAGATATGAATGATCATACATAAGAGATAGAATATCATCATTCAAGCACGCATAAAAGCATAATATTATCAAACATATGATCATAGGAGTATCTCACACACAAGCACAAATAGTGTATCAACCAAACAAGCAAGCAAAACAAGTAGCAAGAGAGACAAAATAAGCAAAACACTCTCTCTCGAAGCCTATGATCTATACACTTTCTCCCCCTTTGGCAACAAGTTACCAAAAATCTTGAAAATGCATAGTGCTATGCGACTCTCTAAGCACGATCTCCGGGAGCTCCAGTGTGCGAAGGTGGCGTGGAGAGGAGTCCTGCAACAAATGCAGAGGTCTGTGGAGCTGGTGGAGTTGCAACTGGAGGAACAACAGAGGCTGTAGCTACTGGTGCTGAAATAGTAGCCCTAGTGTTAATGGCTGGCACAACTGCAGACCTTTGTGTTGGGAAACGTAGCATGCAATTTCAAAAAAATTCCTACGCTCATGCAAGATCTATCTAGGAGATGCATAGCAACGAGAGGGGGAGAGTGTATCTGCGTACCCTCGTAGACCGAAAGCGAAAGCGTTAGCTTAACACGATTGATGTAGTCGAACGTCTTCTCGATTTAACCGATCAAGCACCGTGTTGGAAATATGGCCTAGAGGCAATAATAAATTAGTTATTATTATATTTCCTTGTTCATGATAATCGTTTATTATCCATGCTATAATTGTATTGATAGGAAACTCAGATACATGTGTGGATACATAGACAACACCATGTCCCTAGTAAGCCTCTAGTTGACTAGCTCGTTGATCAACAGATGGTTACGGTTTCCTGACCATGGAAATTAGATGTCGTTGATAACGGGATCACATCATTAGGAGAATGATGTGATGGACAAGACCCAATCCTAAGCCTAGCACAAAGATCGTGTAGTTCGTATGCTAAAGCTTTTCTAATGTCAAGTATCTTTTCCTTAGACCATGAGATTGTGCAACTCCCGGATACCGTAGGAATGCTTTGGGTGTACCAAACGCCACAACGTAACTGGGTGGCTATAAAGGTGCACTACAGGTATCTCCGAAAGTGTCTGTTGGGTTGGCACGAATCGAGACTGGGATTTGTCACTCCGTGTAAACAGAGAGGTATCTCTAGGCCCACTCGGTAGGACATCATCATAATGTGCACAATGTGACCAAGGGGTTGATCACGGGATGATGTGTTACGGAACGAGTAAAGAGACTTGCCGGTAACGAGATTGAACAAGGTATCGGTATACCGACGATCGAATCTCGGGCAAGTACAATACCGTTAGACAAAGGGAATTGTATACGGGATCGACTGAGTCCTTGACATCGTGGTTCATCCGATGAGATCATCGTGGAACATGTGGGAGCCAACATGGGTATCCAGATCCCGCTGTTGGTTATTGACCGGAGAACGTCTCGGTCATGTCTACATGTCTCCCGAACCCGTAGGGTCTACACACTTAAGGTTCGATGACGTTAGGGTTATAAAGGAAGTTTGTATGTGGTTACCGAATGTTGTTCGGAGTCCCGGATGAGATCCCGGACGTCACAAGGAGTTCCAGAATGGTCCGGAGGTAAAGATTTATATATGGGAAGTCCTATTTTGGCCACCGGAAAATGTTCGGGATTTTTCGGTATTGTACCGGGAAGGTTCTAGAAGGTTTCGGAGTGGGGCCCACCTGCATGGGGGGACCCACATGAACGTGGGTAGTGGGGGCAAGGCCCCACACCCCTGGTCAAGGTGCACCAAGATCCCCCCTTAGAAGGAATAAGATCATATCCCGAAGGGATAAGCTCAAGATCCCTAAAAAGGGGGGATAACAATCGGTGGGGAAGGAAATGATGGGATTTCTTTCCTCCCACCTTGGCCAACGCCCCAATGGACTTGGAGGGCAAGAAACCAGCCCCTCCACCCCTATATATAGTGGAGAGGCGCATGGGAGCTTCACACGAAGTTCTGGCGCAGCCCTCCCCCTCTCCCAAGTCCTCCTCCTCTCCCGCGGTGCTTGGCGAAGCCCTGCAGGATTGCCACGCTCCTCCACCACCACCACGCCATCGTGCTGCTGCTGGATAGAGTCTTCCTCAACCTATCCCTCTCTCCTTGCTGGATCAAGGCATGGGAGACGTCACCGGGCTGTACGTGTGTTGAACGCAGAGGTGCCGTCCGTTGGCACTAGGATCTCCGGTGATTTGGATCACGACGAGTACGACTCCTTCAACCCCGTTCTCTTGAACGCTTCCGCTTAGCGATCTACAAGGGTATGTAGATGCACTCTCCTTCCCTCTTTGCTAGTTTCTCCATAGATAGATCTTGGTGACACGTAGGAAAATTTTGAATTTCTGCTACGTTCCCCAACAGTGGCATCAGAGCTAGGTCTATTGCGTAGATTCTTTGCACGAGTAGAACACAAAGTAGTTGTGGGCGTTGATTTTGTTCAATATGCTTACCGTTACTAGTCCAATCTTGTTTCGACGGTATTGTGGGATGAAGCGGCCCGGACCGACCTTACACGTACTCTTACGTGAGACAGGTTCCACCGATTGACATGCACTTGGTGCATAAGGTGGCTAGCGGGTGCCAGTCTCTCCCACTTTAGTCGGAACGGATTCGATGAAAAGGGTCCTTATGAAGGGTAAATAGCAATTGGCATATCACGTTGTGGTTTTGCGTAGGTAAGAAACGTTCTTGCTAGAAACCCATAGCAGCCACGTAAAACATGCAACAACAATTAGAGGACGTCTAACTTGTTTTTGCAGGGTATGCTATGTGATGTGATATGGCCAAGAAGAATGTGATGAATGATATGTGATGTATGAGATTGATCATGTTCTTGTAATAGGAATCATGACTTGCATGTCGATGAGTATGACAACCGGCAGGAGCCATAGGAGTTGTCTTAATTTATTGTATGACCTGCGTGTCATTGAACAACGCCATGTAATTACTTTACTTTATTGCTAACCGGTAGCCATAGTAGTAGAAGTAATAGTTGGCGAGACAACTTCATGAAGACACGATGATGGAGATCATGATGATGGAGATCATGGTGTCATGCCGGTGACGATGATGATCATGGAGCCCCGAAGATGGAGATCAAAAGGAGCAAAATGATATTGGCCATATCATGTCACTATTTGATTGCATGTGATGTTTATCATGTTTATGCA
The DNA here is from genome assembly GCF_002162155.2 of Triticum dicoccoides. Classification (NCBI taxonomy): domain Eukaryota; kingdom Viridiplantae; phylum Streptophyta; class Magnoliopsida; order Poales; family Poaceae; genus Triticum; species Triticum dicoccoides. Next base: position 263,549,070 of record NC_041383.1, on the reverse strand, counting down.
TCTTGTTTACTTAGAACGACGGTAGTAAATAAGATGATCCCTTACAACAATTTCAAGAAGTGTTCTCCCCTAACTGTGCACCGTTGCTAAAGTTCGTCGCTTCTAAGCACCACGTGATGATCGGGTGTGATGGATTCTTATGTTCACATACAACGGGTGTAAGACAGATTTACACACGCGAAACACTTAGGGTTAACTTGACGAGCCTAGCATGTACAGACATGGCCTCAGAACACAGAGACCGAAAGGTCGAGCATGAGTCGTATAGTAGATACGATCAACATGAAGATGTTCACCGATGATGACTAGTCTGTCTCACGTGATGATCGGACACGGCCTAGTTGACTCGGATCATGTAATCACTTAGATGACTAGAGGGATGTCTATCTGAGTGGGAGTTCATAAGATGAACTTAATTATCCTGAACATAGTCAAAAGATCTTTGCAAATTATGTCGTAAGCTCGCGGTTTAGTTCCACTATTTAGATATGTTCCTAGAGAAAATATAGTTGAAAGTTGACAGTAGCGATTATGCGGACAGTAGAAAGCTTATGTCCTTAATGCACCGCTCAGTGTGCTGAACCCCAAACGTCGTTTGTGGATGTTGCGAACATCGGACATACACGTTTTGATAACTACGTGATAGTTCAGTTAAACGGTTTAGAGTTGAGGCACCAAAGACGTTTTCGAAGCGTCGCGGAACATATGAGATGTTTCGAGGGCTGAAATTGGGATTTTAGGCTCGTGCCCACGTCAAGAGGTATGAGACCTCCGGCGATTTTCTTAGCCTGCAAACTAAGGGAGAAAAGCTCAATCGTTGAGCTTGTGCTCAGATTGTCTGAGTGCAACAACCACTTGAATTAAGTGGGAGTTGATCTTCCATATGAGATAGTGATGTTTCTCCAAAGTCATTGCCACCAAGCTGCTAGAGCTTCGTGATGAACTATAACATATCAGGGATAGATATGATGATCCTTGAGGTATTCGCGATGTTTGACACCGCGAAAGTAGAAATCAAGAAGGAGCATCAATTGTTGATGGTTGGTGAAACCACTAGTTTCAAGAAGGGCAAGGGCAAGAAGGGATACTTCATAAAACGGCAAATCAGCTGGTGCTCCAGTGAAGAAACCCAAGGTTGAACCCAAACCCGAGACTAAGTGCTTCTGTGATAAGGGGAATAGTCACTAGAGCGGAATTACCCTAGATACTTGGTAGATGAGAAGGCTGGCAAGGTCGATAGAAGTATATTGGATATACATTATGTTAATGTGTACTTTACTAGTACTCCTAGTAGCACCAGGGTATTAGATACCGGTTTGGTTGCTAAGTGTTAGTAACTCGAAATAAAAGCTACGGAATAAATGGAGACTAGCTAAAGGTGAGATGACGATATGTGTTGGAAGTGTTTCCAAGGTTGATGTGATCAAGCATCGCACGCTCCCTCTACCATCGAGATTTGGTGTTGCGTTGAGCATAGACATGATTGGATTATGTCTATCGCAATACGGTTATTCATTTAAGGAGAATAATGGTTACTCTATTTATTTGAATAATACCTTCAATGGTCTTGCACCTAAAGGAATGGTTTATTGAATCTCGATCGTAGTGATACACATTTTCATGCCAAAAAGATATAAGATAGTAATGATAGTACCACTTGTGGCACTGCCATGTAAGTCATATTGGTGTAAAACGCATGAAGAAGCTCCATGTTGATGGATCTTTGGACTCACTCGTTTTGAAAAGTTTGAGACATGCGAACCGTGTCTATTGGTGTATACGCATGAAGAAACTCCATGCAGATGGATCGTTTGGACTCACTTGATTTTGGATCACTTGAGATATGCAAATCATACCACATGGGCAAGATGACTAAAAAGCCTCGTTTTTCAGTAAAATGGAACAAGATAGAAACTTGTTGGAAGTAACACATTTTGATGTGTGCAGTCCAATGAGTGCTGAGGCATGCAGTGAATATCGTTATGTTCTTACTTCACAGATGATTCGAGTAGATGTAGAGTATATTTACTTGATGAAACACAAGTCTGAATTATTGAATGGTTCAAGTAATTTCAGAGTGAAGTTGAAGATCATCGTGACAAGAGGATGAAATGTCTATGGTATGATCATAGAGATGAGTATCTGAGTTACGAGCTTTGGCACGCAATTAAGACATTGTGGAAATTGTTTCACAATTAATACCGCCTGGAACACCATAGTGTGAGGGTGTGTCCGAACATATAGTTGCACCCTATTGGATATGGTGCGTACCATGGTGTCTCTTATCAAATTACCACTATCGTTCATGGGTTAGGCATTAGAGACAACCGCACTCAATTTAATAGGGCACCACGTAATTCCATTGAGATGACACCATAAGAACTATGGTTTAGAGAAACCTAAGCTGTCGTTTCTTAAAAGTTTGGGGCTGCGACACTTATGTGAAAAAGTTTCAGGTTGATAAGCTCGAACACAAAGCGGATAAAATGCATCTTCATAGGACACCCAAAATAGTTGGGTATACCTCCTAATTCAGATCCGAAAGCAATAGGATTGTTTTTTGAATCGGGTCCTTTCTCAAGGAAAAGTTTGTCTCGAAGAATTGAGTGGGAGGATGGTGGAGACTTGATGAGGTTATTGAACCGTCACTTCAACAAGTGTGTAGCAGGGCACAGGAAGTTGTTCCTGTGGCGCCTACACGAATTGAAGTAGAAGCTTATGATAGTGATCATGAAGTTTTGGATCAAGTCACTACCGTACCTCGTAGGGTGACAAGGATGCGTACTGCTTCAGAGTGGTACAGTAATCCTGTCTTGAAGGTCATGTTGCTAGACAACAATGAACCTATGAGCTATGGAGAAGCGATGGTGGGCCCAAATTCCGACAAATGGTTAGAAGCCATGAAATCCGAGATAGGATCCATGTATCAGAACAAAGCATGGACTTTGGTGGACTTGCCCAATGATTGGCAAGCCATTGAGATAAATGGATCTTTAAGAAGAAGACGGACGTGGATGGTAATGTCACCATCTATGAAGCTCGACTTGTGGTGAAGAGTTTTTCACAAGTTCAAGGAGTTGACTACGATGAGATTTTCTCATCCGTAGCGATGCTTAAGTCCGTCGGAATCATGTTAGCATTAGCTGCATTTATGAAATCTGGCAGATGGATGTCAAAACGAGTTTCCTTACCAGTCTTTGTAAGGAAAGGTTGTATGTGATACAATCCGAAAGTTTTTGTCGATCCTAAGGATGCTAAAAGGTATGCTGGCTCCAGCGATCCTTCTAAGGACTGGAGTAAGCATCTCGGAGTTGGAATGTACGTTTTGATGAGATGATCAAAGATTTTGGGTTTATACAAAAGTTTATGAGAAACTTGTATTTCCAAAGAAGTGAGTGGGAGCACTATAGAATTTATGATGAGTATATGTTATTGACATATTGTTGATCAGAAATGATGTAGAATTTCTGGAAAGCATATAGGGTTATTTGAAAAGTGTTTTTCAATGGAAAACCTGGATTAGGCTACTTGAACAATAAGCATCAAGATCTATAAGATAGATCAAAATGCTTAATAGTACTTTCAAATGAGCACGTACCTTGACATGATCTTGAAGGTGTTCAAGATGGACCAGTCAAAGAAGGAGTTCTTGCCTGAGTTGTAAGGTATGAAGTCAAGACTTAAAGCTCGACCATGGCAGAAAACAGAGAAAGGACGAAGGTCGTCCCCTATGTTTCAGACGTAGGCTCTATAGTATGCTATGCTATGTACCGCACCGGAAGTGTGCCTTGCCATGAGTCAGTCAAGGGGTACAAGAATGATCCAGGAATGGATCATTGGACAGCGGTCAAAATTGTCCTTGGAGTAAATAAGGACATGTTTCTCGATTATGGAGGTGATAAAGAGTTCGGCGTAAAGGGTTACGTCGGTGCAAGCTTTAACACCTATCCGAGTGACTCTGAGTAGCAAACCGGATACGTATAGTGGAGCAACCATTTGGAATAGCTCCAAGTGGAGCGTGGAAGCAGCATTTACAATATGACCTAGAGATTTGCAAAGTACATAGGGATCTGAATGTTGCAGACCCGTTGACTAAAACCTCTCTTGCGAGCAAAACATGATCAAACCCCAGAACTCATTGAGTCTTAATCACATGATGATGTGAACTAGTTTAGTGACACTAGTAAACTCTTTGGATGTTGGTCACATGGCGATGTGACCTGTGAGTGTTAATCACATGGCGATGTGAACTAGATTATTGACTCTAGTGCAAGTGGGAGACTGTTGGAAATATGGCCTAGAGGCAATAATAAATTAGTTATTATTATATTTCCTTGTTCATGATAATCGTTTATTATCCATGCTATAATTGTATTGATAGGAAACTCAGATACATGTGTGGATACATAGACAACACCATGTCCCTAGTAAGCCTCTAGTTGACTAGCTCGTTGATCAACAGATGGTTACGGTTTCCTGACCATGGACATTAGATGTCGTTGATAACGGGATCACATCATTAGGAGAATGATGTGATGGACAAGACCCAATCCTAAGCCTAGCACAAAGATCGTGTAGTTCGTATGCTAAAGCTTTTCTAATGTCAAGTATCTTTTCCTTAGACCATGAGATTGTGCAACTCCCGGATACCGTAGGAATGCTTTGGGTGTACCAAACGCCACAACGTAACTGGGTGGCTATAAAGGTGCACTACAGGTATCTCCGAAAGTGTCTGTTGGGTTGGCACGAATCGAGACTGGGATTTGTCACTCCGTGTAAACAGAGAGGTATCTCTGGGCCCACTCGGTAGGACATCATCATAATGTGCACAATGTGACCAAGGGGTTGATCACGGGATGATGTGTTACGGAACGAGTAAAGAGACTTGCCGGTAACGAGATTGAACAAGGTATCGGTATACCGACGATCGAATCTCGGGCAAGTACAATACCGTTAGACAAAGGGAATTGTATACGGGATCGACTGAGTCCTTGACATCGTGGTTCATCCGATGAGATCATCGTGGAACATGTGGGAGCCAACATGGGTATCCAGATCCCGCTGTTGGTTATTGACCGGAGAACGTCTCGGTCATGTCTACATGTCTCCCGAACCCGTAGGGTCTACACACTTAAGGTTCGATGACGTTAGGGTTATAAAGGAAGTTTGTATGTGGTTACCGAATGTTGTTCGGAGTCCCGGATGAGATCCCGGACGTCACAAGGAGTTCCAGAATGGTCCGGAGGTAAAGATTTATATATGGGAAGTCCTATTTTGGCCACCGGAAAATGTTCGGGATTTTTCGGTATTGTACCGGGAAGGTTCTAGAAGGTTCCGGAGTGGGGCCCACCTGCATGGGGGGACCCACATGAACGTGGGTAGTGGGGGCAAGGCCCCACACCCCTGGTCAAGGTGCACCAAGATCCCCCCTTAGAAGGAATAAGATCATATCCCGAAGGGATAAGATCAAGATCCCTAAAAAGGGGGGATAACAATCGGTGGGGAAGGAAATGATGGGATTTCTTTCCTCCCACCTTGGCCAACGCCCCAATGGACTTGGAGGGCAAGAAACCAGCCCCTCCACCCCTATATATAGTGGAGAGGCGCATGGGAGCTTCACACGAAGTTCTGGCGCAGCCCTCCCCCTCTCCCAAGTCCTCCTCCTCTCCCGCGGTGCTTGGCGAAGCCCTGCAGGATTGACACGCTCCTCCACCACCACCACGCCATCGTGCTGCTGCTGGATAGAGTCTTCCTCAACCTATCCCTCTCTCCTTGCTGGATCAAGGCATGGGAGACGTCACCGGGCTGTACGTGTGTTGAACGCAGAGGTGCCGTCCGTTCGGCACTAGGATCTCCGGTGATTTGGATCACGACGAGTACGACTCCTTCAACCCCGTTATCTGGAACGCTTCCGCTTAGCGATCTACAAGGGTATGTAGATGCACTCTCCTTCCCTCTTTGCTAGTTTCTCCATAGATAGATCTTGGTGACACGTAGGAAAATTTTGAATTTCTGCTACGTTCCCCAACAGTGGCATCAGAGCTAGGTCTATTGCATAGATTCTTTGCACGAGTAGAACACAAAGTAGTTGTGGGCGTTGATTTTGTTCAATATGCTTACCGTTACTAGTCCAATCTTGTTTCGACGGTATTGTGGGATGAAGCGGCCCGGACCGACCTTACACGTACTCTTACGTGAGACAGGTTCCACCGATTGACATGCACTTGGTGCATAAGGTGGCTAGCGGGTGCCAGTCTCTCCCACTTTAGTCGGAACGGATTCGATGAAAAGGGTCCTTATGAAGGGTAAATAGCAATTGGCATATCACGTTGTGGTTTTGCGTAGGTAAGAAACGTTCTTGCTAGAAACCCATAGCAGCCACGTAAAACATGCAACAACAATTAGAGGACGTCTAACTTGTTTTTGCAGGGTATGCTTTGTGATGTGATATGGCCAACAAGAATGTGGTGAATAATATGTGATGTATGAGATTGATCATGTTCTTGTAATAGGATTCACGACTTGCATGTCGATGAGTATGACAACCGGCAGGAGCCATAGGAGTTGTCTTTATTTATTGTATGACCTGCGTGTCATTGAACAACGCCATGTAATTACTTTACTTTATTGCTAACCGGTAGCCATAGTAGTAGAAGTAATAAGTTGGCGAGACGACTTCATGGAGACACGATGATGGAGATCATGATGATGGAGATCATGGTGTCATGCCGGTGACGATGATGATCATGGAGCCCCGAAGATGGAGATCAAAAGGAGCAAAATGATATTGGCCATATCATGTCACTATTTGATTGCATGTGATGTTTATCATGTTTATGCATCTTGTTTACTTAGAACGACGGTAGTAAATAAGATGATCCCTTACAACAATTTCAAGAAGTGTTCTCCCCTAACTGTGCACCGTTGCTAAAGTTCGTCGCTTCTAAGCACCACGTGATGATCGGGTGTGATGGATTCTTATGTTCACATACAACGGGTGTAAGACAGATTTACACACGCGAAACACTTAGGGTTAACTTGACGAGCCTAGCATGTACAGACATGGCCTCAGAACACAGAGACCGAAAGGTCGAGCATGAGTCGTATAGTAGATACGATCAACATGAAGATGTTCACCGATGATGACTAGTCTGTCTCACGTGATGATCGGACACGGCCTAGTTGACTCGGATCATGTAATCACTTAGATGACTAGAGGGATGTCTATCTGAGTGGGAGTTCATAAGATGAACTTAATTATCCTGAACATAGTCAAAAGATCTTTGCAAATTATGTCGTAAGCTCGCGGTTTAGTTCCACTATTTAGATATGTTCCTAGAGAAAATATAGTTGAAAGTTGACAGTAGCGATTATGCGGACAGTAGAAAGCTTATGTCCTTAATGCACCGCTCAGTGTGCTGAACCCCAAACGTCGTTTGTGGATGTTGCGAACATCGGACATACACGTTTTGATAACTACGTGATAGTTCAGTTAAACGGTTTAGAGTTGAGGCACCAAAGACGTTTTCGAAGCGTCGCGGAACATATGAGATGTTTCGAGGGCTGAAATTGGGATTTTAGGCTCGTGCCCACGTCAAGAGGTATGAGACCTCCGGCGATTTTCTTAGCCTGCAAACTAAGGGAGAAAAGCTCAATCGTTGAGCTTGTGCTCAGATTGTCTGAGTGCAACAACCACTTGAATTAAGTGGGAGTTGATCTTCCATATGAGATAGTGATGTTTCTCCAAAGTCATTGCCACCAAGCTGCTAGAGCTTCGTGATGAACTATAACATATCAGGGATAGATATGATGATCCTTGAGGTATTCGCGATGTTTGACACCGCGAAAGTAGAAATCAAGAAGGAGCATCAATTGTTGATGGTTGGTGAAACCACTAGTTTCAAGAAGGGCAAGGGCAAGAAGGGATACTTCATAAAACGGCAAATCAGCTGGTGCTCCAGTGAAGAAACCCAAGGTTGAACCCAAACCCGAGACTAAGTGCTTCTGTGATAAGGGGAATAGTCACTAGAGCGGAATTACCCTAGATACTTGGTAGATGAGAAGGCTGGCAAGGTCGATAGAAGTATATTGGATATACATTATGTTAATGTGTACTTTACTAGTACTCCTAGTAGCACCAGGGTATTAGATACCGGTTTGGTTGCTAAGTGTTAGTAACTCGAAATAAAAGCTACGGAATAAACGGAGACTAGCTAAAGGTGAGATGACGATATGTGTTGGAAGTGTTTCCAAGGTTGATGTGATCAAGCATCGCACGCTCCCTCTACCATCGAGATTTGGTGTTGCGTTGAGCATAGACATGATTGGATTATGTCTATCGCAATACGGTTATTCATTTAAGGAGAATAATGGTTACTCTATTTATTTGAATAATACCTTCAATGGTCTTGCACCTAAAGGAATGGTTTATTGAATCTCGATCGTAGTGATACACATTTTCATGCCAAAAAGATATAAGATAGTAATGATAGTACCACTTGTGGCACTGCCATGTAAGTCATATTGGTGTAAAACGCATGAAGAAGCTCCATGTTGATGGATCTTTGGACTCACTCGTTTTGAAAAGTTTGAGACATGCGAACCGTGTCTATTGGTGTATACGCATGAAGAAACTCCATGCAGATGGATCGTTTGGACTCACTTGATTTTGGATCACTTGAGATATGCAAATCATACCACATGGGCAAGATGACTAAAAAGCCTCGTTTTTCAGTAAAATGGAACAAGATAGAAACTTGTTGGAAGTAACACATTTTGATGTGTGCAGTCCAATGAGTGCTGAGGCATGCCGTGAATATCGTTATGTTCTTACTTCACAGATGATTCGAGTAGATGTAGAGTATATTTACTTGATGAAACACAAGTCTGAATTATTGAATGGTTCAAGTAATTTCAGAGTGAAGTTGAAGATCATCGTGACAAGAGGATGAAATGTCTATGGTATGATCATAGAGATGAGTATCTGAGTTACGAGCTTTGGCACGCAATTAAGACATTGTGGAAATTGTTTCACAATTAATACCGCCTGGAACACCATAGTGTGAGGGTGTGTCCGAACATATAGTTGCACCCTATTGGATATGGTGCGTACCATGGTGTCTCTTATCAAATTACCACTATCGTTCATGGGTTAGGCATTAGAGACAACCGCACTCAATTTAATAGGGCACCACGTAATTCCGTTGAGATGACACCATAAGAACTATGGTTTAGAGAAACCTAAGCTGTCGTTTCTTAAAAGTTTGGGGCTGCGACACTTATGTGAAAAAGTTTCAGGTTGATAAGCTCGAACACAAAGCGGATAAAATGCATCTTCATAGGACACCCAAAATAGTTGGGTATACCTCCTAATTCAGATCCGAAAGCAATAGGATTGTTTTTTGAATCGGGTCCTTTCTCAAGGAAAAGTTTGTCTCGAAGAATTGAGTGGGAGGATGGTGGAGACTTGATGAGGTCATTGAACCGTCACTTCAACAAGTGTGTAGCAGGGCACAGGAAGTTGTTCCTGTGGCGCCTACACGAATTGAAGTAGAAGCTTATGATAGTGATCATGAAGTTTTGGATCAAGTCACTACCGTACCTCGTAGGGTGACAAGGATGCGTACTGCTTCAGAGTGGTACAGTAATCCTGTCTTGAAGATCATGTTGCTAGACAACAATGAACCTATGAGCTATGGAGAAGCGATGGTGGGCCCAAATTCCGACAAATGGTTAGAAGCCATGAAATCCGAGATAGGATCCATGTATCAGAACAAAGCATGGACTTTGGTGGACTTGCCCAATGATTGGCAAGCCATTGAGATAAATGGATCTTTAAGAAGAAGACGGACGTGGATGGTAATGTCACCATCTATGAAGCTCGACTTGTGGCGAAGAGTTTTTCACAAGTTCAAGGAGTTGACTACGATGAGATTTTCTCATCCGTAGCGATGCTTAAGTCCGTCGGAATCATGTTAGCATTAGCTGCATTTATGAAATCTGGCAGATGGATGTCAAAACGAGTTTCCTTACCAGTCTTTGTAAGGAAAGGTTGTATGTGATACAATCCGAAAGTTTTTGTCGATCCTAAGGATGCTAAAAGGTATGCTGGCTCCAGCGATCCTTCTAAGGACTGGAGTAAGCATCTCGGAGTTGGAATGTACGTTTTGATGAGATGATCAAAGATTTTGGGTTTATACAAAAGTTTATGAGAAACTTGTATTTCCAAAGAAGTGAGTGGGAGCACTATAGAATTTATGATGAGTATATGTTATTGACATATTGTTGATCAGAAATGATGTAGAATTTCTGGAAAGCATATAGGGTTATTTGAAAAGTGTTTTTCAATGGAAAACCTGGATTAGGCTACTTGAACAATAAGCATCAAGATCTATAAGATAGATCAAAATGCTTAATAGTACTTTCAAATGAGCACGTACCTTGACATGATCTTGAAGGTGTTCAAGATGGATCAGTCAAAGAAGGAGTTCTTGCCTGAGTTGTAAGGTATGAAGTCAAGACTTAAAGCTCGACCATGGCAGAAAACAGAGAAAGGACGAAGGTCGTCCCCTATGTTTCAGACGTAGGCTCTATAGTATGCTATGCTATGTACCGCACCGGAAGTGTGCCTTGCCATGAGTCAGTCAAGGGGTACAAGAATGATCCAGGAATGGATCATTGGACAGCGGTCAAAATTGTCCTTGGAGTAAATAAGGACATGTTTCTCGATTATGGAGGTGATAAAGAGTTCGGCGTAAAGGGTTACGTCGGTGCAAGCTTTAACACCTATCCGAGTGACTCTGAGTAGCAAACCGGATACGTATAGTGGAGCAACCATTTGGAATAGCTCCAAGTGGAGCGTGGAAGCAGCGTTTAAAATATGACCTAGAGATTTGTGAAGTACATACGGATCTGAATGTTGCAGACCCGTTGACTAAAACCTCTCTTGCGAGCAAAACATGATCAAACCCCATAACTCATTGAGTCTTAATCACATGATGATGTGAACTAGTTTAGTGACACTAGTAAACTCTTTGGATGTTGGTCACATGGCGATGTGACCTGTGAGTGTTAATCACATGGCGATGTGAACTAGATTATTGACTCTAGTGCAAGTGGGAGACTGTTGGAAATATGGCCTAGAGGCAATAATAAATTAGTTATTATTATATTTCCTTGTTCATGATAATCGTTTATTATCCATGCTATAATTGTATTGATAGGAAACTCAGATACATGTGTGGATACATAGACAACACCATGTCCCTAGTAAGCCTCTAGTTGACTAGCTCGTTGATCAACAGATGGTTACGGTTTCTTGACCATGGACATTAGATGTCGTTGATAACGGGATCACATCATTAGGAGAATGATGTGATGGACAAGACCCAATCCTAAGCCTAGCACAAAGATCGTGTAGTTCGTATGCTAAAGCTTTTCTAATGTCAAGTATCTTTTCCTTAGACCATGAGATTGTGCAACTCCCGGATACCGTAGGAATGCTTTGGGTGTACCAAACGCCACAACGTAACTGGGTGGCTATAAAGGTGCACTACAGGTATCTCCGAAAGTGTCTGTTGGGTTGGCACGAATCGAGACTGGGATTTGTCACTCCGTGTAAACGGAGAGGTATCTCTGGGCCCACTCGGTAGGACATCATCATAATGTGCACAATGTGACCAAGGGGTTGATCACGGGATGATGTGTTACGGAACGAGTAAAGAGACTTGCCGGTAACGAGAATGAACAAGGTATCGCTATACCGACGATCGAATCTCGGGCAAGTACAATACCGTTAGACAAAGGGAATTGTATACGGGATCGACTGAGTCCTTGACATCGTGGTTCATCCGATGAGATCATCGTGGAACATGTGGGAGCCAACATGGGTATCCAGATCCCGCTGTTGGTTATTGACCGGAGAACGTCTCGGTCATGTCTACATGTCTCCCGAACCCGTAGGGTCTACACACTTAAGGTTCGATGACGCTAGGGTTATAAAGGAAGTTTGTATGTGGTTACCGAATGTTGTTCGGAGTCCCGGATGAGATCCTGGACGTCACGAGGAGTTCCGGAATGGTCCGGAGGTAAAGATTTATATATGGGAAGTCCTATTTTGGCCACCGGAAAATGTTCGAGATTTTTCGGTATTGTACCGGGAAGGTTCTAGAAGGTTCCGGAGTGGGGCCCACCTGCATGGGGGGACCCACATGAACGTGGGTAGTGGGGGCAAGGCCCCACACCCCTGGTCAAGGCGCACCAAGATCCCCCCTTAGAAGGAATAAGATCATATCCCGAAGGGATAAGATCAAGATCCCTAAAAAGGGGGGATAACAATCGGTGGGGAAGGAAATGATGGGATTTCTTTCCTCCCACCTTGGCCAACGCCCCAATGGACTTGGAGGGCAAGAAACAAGCCCCTCCACCCCTATATATAGTGGGGAGGTGCATGGGAGCTTCACACGAAGTTCTGGCGCAGCCCTCCCCCTGTCCCAAGTCCTCCTCCTCTCCCGCGGTGCTTGGCGAAGCCCTGCAGGATTGCCACGCTCCTCCACCACCACCACGCCATCGTGCTGCTGCTGGATGGAGTCTTCCTCAACCTCTCCCTCTCTCCTTGCTGGATCAAGGCATGGGAGATGTCACCGGGCTGTACGTGTGTTGAACGTGGAGGTGCCGTCCGTTCGGCACTAGGATCTCCGGTGATTTGGATCACGACGAGTACGACTCCTTCAACCCCGTTCTCTTGAACGCTTCCGCTTAGCGATCTACAAGGGTATGTAGATGCACTCTCCTTCCCTCTTTGCTAGTTTCTCCATAGATAGATCTTGGTGACACGTAGGAAAATTTTGAATTTCTGCTACGTTCCCCAACACACCGAACGTACGACACCTCCGAGTTCTGCACACGTTCAGCTCGATGACGTCCCTCGAACTCTTGATCTGGTAGAGGTACGAAGGAGTAGATGCGTTCCGTCAGCACGACGGCATAGTGACGGTGATGGTGATGTGATCCGTGCAGGGCTTCGCCTAAGCACTACGACAATATGACCGGAGGAGTAAATGGTGGAGGGGGGCACTACACACGGCTAAGAAACAATTGATGTGTCTTGAAGTGCCCCTGCCCCCGTATATAAAGGAGGAGAGGGGAGAGGGCCGACCAGGGCGTGCCCCCAAGGGGGGGAGTCCTACTAGGACTCCCAGTCCAATTCGGACTCCCCTTCCTTTCCGGAGGGGGAAAAGGGGGAAGGGAGAGAGAGGGAGAAGGAAAAAGGGGGGACCGCGCCCCTAGTCCAATTCAGACTCCCCATGGGGGGCACCTCCTGTGGCCTGCCTCTTCCTCTCCCCTATGGCCTATGAGGCCCATTGCTTCCCCCGGGAGGTTCCGGTAACCCCTCGGTACTCCAAAAATACCAGAAAAACTGCGGAACCATTCCGGTGTCCGAATATAACCTTCCAATATATCAATCTTTACCTCTCGACCATTTCAAGACTCCTCGTCATGTCCTTGATCTCATCTGGGAGTTCATACAACCTTTGGTCATCAAAACACATAACTCATATAATACATATCATCATTGAACGTTAAGCGTGCGGACCCTACGGGTTTGAGAACTATGTAGACATGACCGAGAAACCTCTCCGGTCAATGACCAATAGCGGAACATGGATGCTCATATTGGTTCCCACATATTCTACGAAGATCTTTATCGATCGAACCGCAATGTCAATATACGTTATTCCCTTTGTCATTGGTATGTTACTTGCCCGAGATTTGATCGTCGGTATCTTCATACCAAGTTCAATATCGTTACCGTCAAGTCTCTTTACTCGTTCCGTAGTGCATCATCCCGCAACTAACTCATTAGTCACATTTCTTGTAAGGCTTCATATGATGTGCATCACCGAGAGGGCCCAGAGATACCTCTCCGATACTCGGAGTGACAAATCCTAATCTTGATCTATGACAACCCAACAAACACCTTCGGAGATACCTGTAGAGCATCTTTATAATCACCGAGTTGTGTTGTGACATTTGATAGAACACAAGGCATTCCTCCGATGTCCGGGAGTTGCATAACCTCATAGTTGGAGGAATATATATTTGACATGAAGAAAGAAGTAGCAATAAAACGGAATGATCATTATGCTAAGCTAACGGATGGGTCTTTTCCGTTACATCATTCTCCTAATGATGTGATCCCGTTCATCAAATGACAACACATGTCCATGGCTAGGAAACTTAACCATCTTTGATTAACGAGCTAGTCAAGTAGAGGCATACTAGGGACACAGTGTTTTGTCTATGTATTCACACATGTATCAAGTTTCCGGTTAATACAATTCTAGCATGAATAATAAACATTTATCATGATATAAGGAAATATAAAATAACAACTTTATTATTGCCTCTAGAGCAAATTTCCTTCAGTCTCCCACTTGCACTAGAGTCAATAATCTAGTTCACATCGTCATGTGATTTAACACCAATAGTTCACATTTGATGTGATTAACACCCATAGTTCACATCAACATGTGATCAACAACCAAAGGGTTTACTAGAGTCAATAATCTAGTTCACATCGCTATGTGATTAACAACCAAAGAGTACTAAGGTGTGATCATGTTTTTCTTGTGAGAGAAGTTTAGTCAACGGGTCTGCCACATTCAGAGCCATATGTATTTTGCAAATTTTCTATGTCTACAATGCTCTGCATGGAGCTACTCTAGCTAATTGCTCCCACTTTCAATATGTATCCAGATTGAGATATAGAGTCATTTGGATCGGTATAAAAGCTTGCATCGACGTAACTCTTGACGACGAACTCCTTATCACCTCCATAACCGAGAAACATTTCCTTAGTCCTCTTAGGTAACTAAGGATAACTTTGACCGCTGTCCAGTGATCCACTCCTGGATCACTATCGTACCCCCTTGCCAAACTCATGATAAGGTACACAATAGGTCTGGTACACAACATAGCATACTTTGTAGAACCTATGGCTGAGGCATAGGGAATGACTTTCATTCTCTTTCTATTTTCTATTGTGGTAGGGTTTTGAGTCTTACTCAACCTTACACCTTACAACATAGGCAAGAACTCCTTTGACTGTTCCATTTTGAACTACTTCAAAATCTTGTCAAGGTATGTACTCATTGAAAAATCTAATCAAGCGTCTTGATCTATCTCTATAGATCTTGATGCCCAATATGTAAGCAGCTTCACCGAGGTCTTTCTTTGAAAAACTCCTTTCAAACTCTCCTTTATGCTTTCCAGAAAATTCTACATCATTTCCGATCAACAATATGTCATTCACATATACTTATCAGAAAGGCTATAGAGCTCCCATTCACTTTCTTGTAAATACAGGCTTCACCGCAAGTCAGTATAAAACTATATGCTTTGATCACCTCATCAAAGCGTATATTCCAACTCCGAGATGCTTGCACCAGTCCATAAATGGATCGCTGGAGCTTGCACACTTTGTTAGCACCTTTAGGATCGACAAAACCTTCTGGTTGCATCATATACAACTCTTCTTAGAGATATCCATTGAAGGAATGCAGTTTTGACATCCATTTGCCAGATTTCATAAAAT
The DNA here is from genome assembly GCF_002162155.2 of Triticum dicoccoides. Classification (NCBI taxonomy): domain Eukaryota; kingdom Viridiplantae; phylum Streptophyta; class Magnoliopsida; order Poales; family Poaceae; genus Triticum; species Triticum dicoccoides. Next base: position 263,533,475 of record NC_041383.1, on the reverse strand, counting down.
GCGACAATTGCTAACATGATTCAGACGGACTTAAGCATCGCTTCGGTTGAGAAAGTCTCATCATAGTCAACCCCTTGAACTTGTCGAAAACCTTTTGCGATAAGTCGAGCTTTGTAGACAGTAACATTACCATCAGCGTCAGTCTTCTTCTTGAAAATTCATTTATTTTATATGGATTGCCGATCATCGGGCAAATCCACCAAAGTCCATACTTTGTTCTTTATACATGGATCCTACATCAGATTTCGTGGCCTCAAGCCATTTATCGGAATCTGGATGTGACGCCCCCGATTCAATCGTACACTAATCATGCACGCAAACGTGTACGATCAAGATCAGGGACTCACGGGAAGATATCACAACACAACTCGAAAAACATAATAAGTCATACAAGCATCATATTACAAGCCAGGGGCCTCGAGAGCTCGAATACAAGTGCTCGATCATAGACGAGTCAACGGAAGCAACAATATCTGAGTACAGACATAAGTTAAACAAGTTGCCATAAGATGCCTAGCACAAACTGGGATACAGATCGAAAGAGGCGCATGTCTCCTGCCTGGGATCCTCCTATCTACTCCTGGTCATCGTCAGTGGCCTGCACGTAGTAGTAGGCACCTCCAGTGTAGTAGAAGTCGTTGTCGACGGTGGCGTCTGGCTCCTGGGCTCCAGCATCTGGTTGCGACAACCAGGAAGAAGAGGAAAAGGGGGAAAAGGGGGAGGAAAGCAACCGTGAGTACTCATCCAAAGTACTCGCAAGCAAGGATCTACACTACATATGCTTGGGTATATGTGTAAGGAGGTAATATCAGTGGACTGAACTGCAGAATGCCAGAATAAGAGGGGGATAGCTAGTCCTATCGAAGACTACGCTTCTGGCAGCCTCCGTCTTACAGCATGTAGAAAAGAGTAGATTGAAGTCCTCCAAGTAGCATCGCATAGCATAATCCTACCCGGCGATCCTCCCATCGTCGCCCTGTGGAAAAGCGATCACCGGGTTGTCTGTGGAACTTGTCTGGGTGTGTTTTATTAAGTATCCGGTTCTAGTTGTCATAAGGTCAAGGTACAACTCCGGGTCGTCCTTTTACCGAGGGACATGGCTATTCGAATAGATAAACTTCCCTGCAGGGGTGCACCACATAACCCAACACGCTCGATCCCATTTGGCCGGACACACTTTCCTGGGTCATGCCCGGCCTCGGAAGATCAACACGTCGCAGCCCCACCTAGGCACAGTAGAGAGGTCAGCACGCCGGTCTAAATCCTATGGCGCAGGGGTCTGGGCCCATCGCCCTTTGCACACCTGCATGTTGCATGGGCGGCCGGAAGCAGAACTAGCCACCTTAATACAAGAGCAGGCTTACGTGCCAATCCGGCGTGCGCCGCTCAGTCGCTGATGTCTAGAAGGCTTCGACTGATACCACGACGTCGAGTGCCCATATCTTTCCCTCGTAGTTGGTTAGTGCGTATAGTCCAGTGGCCAGACTCAGATCAAATACCAAGATCTCGTTAAGCGTGTTATTATGAAGCAACTGCGAACGCCGACCAGGGCCAGGCCCACCTCTCGCCTAGGTGGTCTCAACCTGCCTTGTCGCTCCGCCACAAAGTAACAGTCGGGGGCCGTCGGGAACCCAGGCCCACCTCTACCAGGATGGAGCCACATGTCCTTCCAGCCCCCACATCGAAATCACTTTCGGGTACTCAATGAGCTGACCCGACTTTAGTCACCACTTGAATAATATGTATGTATAGTATATACCCGTGATCACCTCCCGAGTGATCACGGCCCGATAGTTTAGCATGGCAGACTGACAAGAATGTAGGGCCAATAATGATAAACTAGCATCCTATACTAAGCATTTAGGATTGCGAGTAAGGTATCAACGAATGTAGCAACAATGACAGGCTATGCAACAGAATAGGAGTAGCCGAACAGTAACATGCTACACTACTCTAATGCAAGCAGTAGAGAGAAGAATAGGTCATATCTGGTGATCAAGGGGGGCTTGCCTGGTTGCTCTGGCAAGAAGGAGGGGTCATCAACTCCGTAGTCGTACTGGGTAGCAGCGGCGTCGGTATCGTAGTCTACCAGAGAGAAGAGGGAGAAGAAACAATAAATATAATGCAAACATAAGCATGACGATGTATGACATGACAATGAGCGGTGCTAGGTGTGCCCTAACGCGGTAGTAGGTGATACCTGCGAGAGCGGGAAACATCCGGGAAAGTATCCCCGGTGTTTCGCGTTTTTGGACAGATGAACCGGAGGGGGAAATTTGTGTGCTTGCTATGCTAGGGATGTGTGGCGGTCGAACGGGCTGCATATCCGGATTCGTCTCGTCGTTCTGAGAACCTTTCATGTACAAAGTTTTTCCATCCGAGCTATGGTTTATTTTATATTAATTTTAAAAGATTTAATCATTTTTAGAATTTACTTAATTATTTTAAACCAACATTATCCAGAATACTGTATGCTGACGTCAGCAGTCAACATGGGTGTTGATTGGTCAAACTGACGTGTGGGTCCCGTTCGTCATTGACTTGTCGAACTAATCATGATTAATTAGTTTAATTAGTCGTTTAGTTTAATTAATCAAAATTAATTAAGTTAATTAATTCTTTAATTAATTAACTAATTAAATTATTATTCATTTATTATTATTATTATTATTATTATTATTAATTTCCATTTTTTAAACGTTCTGGGCGTGGGGCCTGCTTGTCATAGGCCCCTGGGGCCAAACGGGAGCGGGCGAACGGGTTACGAGGCGGGCGGCGCCAGGCGCCCGAAGGGGCAGCCCCGGGCACGCGGGCGACGGCCGCCAGGGCGCGGCGCGGTGAGGCAACCGCG
>NC_041383.1:263522781-263530226 GCF_002162155.2 Triticum dicoccoides | reverse complement strand
GGCGTGGGCTCCGGGCGGCGGCGAACGATGACGAGGCGGCAGCGTACGGCGGCGTCGGCGGCCTCCTCCTCTCGATCCCGATCCAATCGGGAGAGAGGGAGGATATATTTTGGGGGAGAGGAGTGGGGGGTGTCGGTGGGACGAGTGGGGAGTGGGGGAAGTTTATGGTGGTGCGGGGGTGGGCCGGCCTGGTGGGTCGTGGCCCAGTTGGGCCGGTGGCCTACTGGGTCGGAGCCCCGGGGCGGTTTCTTTTCCTTTTTTTGTTTGTTTTTCTCTTTTGTATTTTCTTTCTTTTATTTATTTTCTCTTCTGTTTTAATTCAATTTCAAATATTTATGCATTTTATAAAGCTGTGTCCTCTACACCATAATTATCTATGTAATATTAGTACAAATCGAACATTTTTATTTTAATGTTTGAAAACTTTTATTGTTTTCCTTTAATTAAATTTTGAATTTGTTTCAGTTTTGAATTATCTAGAGTTTATCAACAGTAACCGAGGTGACGGGCATCATTAGCGGGGGATCACTATAGCTTAATTATCCGGGCGTCACAATTCTCCTCCACTACAAGAAATCTCGTCCTGAGATTTAAGAGGTGGTGAAAGGGGGAAGGTTTGGTAACGAATCTAGCGGGTCTTCTCATCCTGGCTTGCTCTTCTCGAAGAGGCCGGTCCAATATATTGATGTCTTCATTTCGCTGCTTTAGGTCATCATGATGAAGTCGGCGTCCTTTCTTCAGGAACTCCATCGTACTTACGAAAGAATAAAGAGTGGGCATTCCGGGAGAACAGACCTCTGCAAGGTCAACTATCTGGTCGATAACATCGGGGAGGGTGGCGGATAGCAACTCTCGAATTGAAACTTACGAAAATATCATGAGCAAAGTAAGAAGGTGCAAAATAGAAGTTTCAAGCGCATAGGCAATCATTCGTTGACTGTAACAAAGAGTGAAAGGGGTTCAGAGCAATGGGAATAAGTATTGCGTCTGATAGCAGAACTGATGATCTTTCAGAAGGTGGCTCGTAAATTACTTACGAGGCCATGCACGAGGAACAACCTTGGCAATAGGGGGTTTACCGGAGAGTCAGGTTTTGATCCTGTGGAACTGTGGGTTATGGGCCCACCATGTGGGTTAAAGTAAGAAGGGCGTTGACATCTTGCACGGTCATGATAGCAAGACATGTCAGAGGGTAGGCTATCAGTTATGTTGGCAACAATGTCGGTACCAAGGGCGAGGGACGAAGAGAACCATTTTCCTGCTTGTTGAACGAGGCGGACCATTAGGCAAAGTTCTCGTCCATCGGTGGCTACCAGAATGTCATCAATAATAGTAATAGGGTCTTGCTGACAGAATTGTACACCGAGGTGTTTACATAAGCAGGAGAATATGACTGCTTAGATTATATAGATCACAAGAAACGTTAAACCAACCAATGGAAAGGAAAATATGATTATCAGATTAAACAGATCAATGGAAAGGAAAATGTGTTTAAACACATATTTCAAGGGTATATCCTTCCCAAGGACAAGCTGAGCATGATATCCATGTCAGGATATAATGTAGAAAACTCTTTAGGTAGGGGAGAGAAATTTTCATGACATTACCCATACAACGGTGTTTGGATAATTGAGGAAGAAACAATTAACATTGGGATAAGTGTTCTTGTTGAGAATCGGAGTACCATAGACATGCTTCGAGATAGCATTGACATGGTCATCAGGTGAAGATCAGACTTTGGAAACACAATGGATCCATTAGGAACAACTTATAGAGTAAGTCTTACAATTTCCTCACGGAAGAATGACTAACCTTGCCAAAAAGGAAATTATAACAATAGGTCATGCGGCCAGATGTGCTAGGCATGACATCACCTTACTGAGACATAAAAAAATAAAAATGTTAAAACTCTTAGAAATATGTTCCCACCATCATATATGACCGAGATTCAGATCTGATCGGTGTTAGGATACCTCAGACTCAGAATGCCCGAGAAGAAAAGGTGCAACAACAATTGATGCAAAGACATTTTAAGGTTCTCGGGAAATGAACGATGGAAGCAAGTTTTGAAACCAGAGTTCAGCATTAAACCAAGGAGAGGATGAGGAGGTAGCTGATGGACTCAGCGACATATCATCGAGATTTCCAAAAAGATGGGTTTCCATAATCATGTGAACAAAGAGATAACACTCGTCAGATCAAATGATATAATGATGTATGCTCGAGAAAAACATACGCAATTAAACATCAGTTGAAAGGTACACCCGAATTATGGGATTAGGTAGCATGAACAATGTTAGAATGGTGACTCGATAACCAAAGGTCTAAGAATGAAATGTCGACCACTAACTTCAAAGCAATAGGGTTGCTAGAAGTTTTGAATTCGGACGTCACAATTCATTTCTCAGCATTCCGATTAAAAACATCACGGGGACAAAGAAAAGAACGAAGATGGCGAGAAGTGTTACTATATCCAGAAATTTTAAGAGGTGGAGCAATCCTCACAACATTCTTGACATCAAAGATGGTAATACTCCGCGGTAGAACATAACATAAGTTGGATAGCAAGGAACTCAAGGTACAACACAAAACAAGAACAAGTTTTGTGTTGGAGGGAATGCAATAATGTTGTTGATGATAACCCAAATCATCGAGGGGGCAAGCATGTAATTTCTCATCGAGAACTCAATGTATGTCTCGGAAGAAGTTAAAATGTTGACGATGATCACGACACATTTGTTGAGAGATTTCATGAAGATGTAATCGACCGTTGATGACATCAAGTCACAGGAATGATGATGCAAAAGGTTATTGGAACCAAGGGTACGCCACAAACTCGAAATCAAGCTTCTTGGTCAAGGCGAAATGATATGATGAGGAAGATCAACGTAAGCTTAGCTCATCATCGAAAATTGTGCTCCGGGAAGAAGGACCAGGTAGCACAGTTAAAATTTAGCACGATAAGGATATAGCCAATCAGGCTAGGAATGACTTGAAGGATTATTAAACTTGTAAGCAATGAAAATTACTTGGAGTTATTGAATCGGCGTGCGGAATCGATTCACTTATTGGTGTTCTCAAGTGACTAATGACTGAGAGCCCGTGAATTTTTTTTGGAATTAGTGAGAATGTAGTACTTGATGGAGAACTCATAAGAGGTTATGCAGTTCCGTGATAATCTCGAGATACCAGGGTGTAATACTCGATGAAAGATAAAAGTAAAGGTTGGACAGGTGTATTGATCCACATAATACAAGTGCTTAAGATTGCTCGAAAAATAGGATCAAAGAAGAATATAGGGTCGGAACCACGATTGCAAAGGATCAATTCACCGATACCAAAGGATATTATACCAAGGAAATAGTTATTATTACAAGAGGCTTCCATGATAGGATCTGCATCGTGCCCATGGGCATGAACACAAAGTTCAAGGTCGACTCCCACTTCTCTAATGCATAACCTTTCACTCACTTCTCGCCTTCGACGAAGTTGTAGTGTTGAAATTTTATCTGACATAACATTAGTAGAGTATGACCCATAGTAGTTTCCGGGTTCACACAGATTAGAAAAGGCATAGGTTCGACCCATCAAGGTCTCTTAGGAACATATACCACGAACTTTAGGAGTAAGTAACACAAGCTCAAAAGCACAACATGTTCGACAAGGCAGAGGATACAATTTACCAAAGGCATTATGTATCCGAGAAAAGACTCACAAAGTTATTGAATACGAAGGGCGTTGTCGGATAAAATCCAATAAAGGATCTGGTGGCCACAAAGGTTCTGGTGTGAGTATCGGCACACAACCAGAGGAAGAAAGAATGCAAGGGGATCAGTTTATAAGAACAACCGACTAATTCAAAGCTCAAATGCAAATGTATTATGATTTACAAATCAAGGGATCAGAAGCAAAGCACTCTGATTAAGGATGGGTAAGTTGAGTAGACTTAGGAGTACGATCGACGGCAATTTGATTGGTTGAGAACCAACTCCTATTCAAAATGACGTCTGAATTGGAAGGGTAAATTCTAGGATTCATTGAGGATTGTGAGCAACCGCAACATATTGAATCAACGACTGAAAATGATAATGACAAAGGATACCAATAAGATTAATAGATTATGGGATCAACCATAACGTAAGCAAGCAAGAATTTCAAGAGCAATAGGCTGCTGAGGATTTCCCGGAAGATCAAAAATTGTATTTCGAAGACTTTTCTGAAATACATGAATCAACTGGGGATTAACGGAACTCGGTAAGTGCGAGAAATTATCCGTCGGGGTATTCATGTGGCAAGGAACTGCAAGGCAGTAGCTCAAAGGATTCTCGGAACAACGGAGAGCAGTTCAGGGCATCTTGTAAATAACAAGATCAATGGGATTAACTGCAAGAATGGCAAGTGTATGCAGTTATCCATAAGGATATAACAATGGTAGGGGATAGCAAAAAGCGGTGAGCATAAAGTCTTGAGAGAACATCGAAGAGTATCTTCGGAATCCTTCGGTGAACCAAGCAATCATCTGGAGTGAGGGACTCTCCGGGAGGAAGTAAGTACGAGAACCTAGAGTTAGCGTTGCTAAAATCATTTAACCCGAATAGAAGAGAGATCAGAATCCCGGAGTATATATGAGGAATAAAAGATCCTAATACCACCCAATTGGCGACATGGGCCCATGGGCCGCACAACCAAGTTAGTAAAACAATTTTCATCGACTAGACTCAAGTTCGGCCAAGGAGTTGGAAAGGGGGATTCCTACAGGCAGTTGGCTCTGATACCAACTTGTGACGCCCCCGATTCAATCGTACACTAATCATGCACGCAAACCTGTACGATCAAGATCAGGGACTCACGGGAAGATATCACAACACAACTCTAAAAACATAAATAAGTCATATAAGCATCATATTACAAGCCAGGGCCTCGAGGGCTCGAATACAAGTGCTCGATCATAGACGAGTCAGCGGAAGCAACAATATCTGAGTACAGACATAAGTTAAACAAGTTGCCATAAGATGCCTAGCACAAACTGGGATACAGATCGAAAGAGGCGCAGGCCTCCTGCCTGGGATCCTCCTAACTACTCCTGGTCGTCGTCAGCGGCCTGCACGTAATACTAGGCACCTCCAGTGTAGTAGAAGTCGTCGTCGATGGTGGCGTCTGGCTCCTGGGCTCCAGCATCTGGTTGCGACAACCAGGAAGAAGAGGAAAAGGGGGAAAAGGGGGAGGAAAGCAACCGTGAGTACTCATCCAAAGTACTCGCAAGCAAGGATCTACACTACATATGCATGGGTATATGTGTAAGGAGGCAATATCAGTGGACTGAACTGCAGAATGCCAGAATAAGAGGGGGATAACCAGTCCTATCGAAGACTACGCTTCTGGCAGCCTCCGTCTTGCAGCATGTAGAAGAGAGTAAATTGAAGTCCTCCAAGTAGCATCACATAGCATAATCCTACCCGGCGATCCTCCCCTCGTCGCCCTGTGGAAAAGCGATCACCGGGTTGTCTGTGGAACTTGTCTGGGTGTGTTTTATTAAGTATCCGGTTCTAGTTGTCATAAGGTCAAGGTACAACTCCGGGTCGTCCTTTTACCGAGGGACATGGCTATTCGAATAGATAAACTTCCCTGCAGGGGTGCACCACATAACCCAACACGCTCGATCCCATTTGGCCGGACACACTTTCCTGGGTCATGCCCGGCCTCAGAAGATCGACACGTCGTAGCCCCACCTAGGCACAACAGAGAGGTCAGCACACCTGTCTAAATCCTATGGCGCAGGGGTTTGGGCCCATCGCCCTTTGCACACCTGCATGTTGCATGGACGGCCGGAATCAGAACTAGCCCCCTTAATACAAGGTCAGGCTTACGTTCCAATCCGGCGCGCGCCGCTTAGTCGCTGACGTCTAGAAGGCTTCGGCTGATACCACGACGTCGAGTGCCCATATCTTTCTCGCTTAGTTGGTTAGTGCGTATAGGCGAGTGGCCAGACTCAGATCAAATACCAAGATCTCGTTAAGCGTGTTATTATGAAGCAACCGCGAACGCCGACCAGGGCCAGGCCCACCTCTTGCCTAGGTGGTCTCAACCTGCCCTGTCGCTCCACCACAAAGTAACAGTCGGGGGCCGTCGGGAACCCAGGCCCACCTCTACCGGGATGGAGCCACCTGTCCTTCCAGCCCCCGCATCAAAATCACTTGCGGGTACTCAACGAGCTGACCCGACTTTAGTCACCACCTGAATAATATGTATGTATAGTATATACCCGTGATCACCTCCCGAGTGATCACGACCTGATAGTTTAGCATGGCAGGCTGACAAGAATGTAGGGCCAATGATGATAAACTAGCATCCTATACTAAGCATTTAGGATTGCTGGTAAGGTATCAACGAATGTAGCAACAATGACAGGCTATGCAACAGAATAGGAGTAACCGAACAGTAACATGCTACACTACTCTAATGCAAGAAGTAGAGAGAAGAATAGGCGATATCTGGTGATCAAGGGGGGGCTTGCCTGGTTGCTCTGGCAAGAAGGAGGGGTCGTCAACTCCGTAGTCGTACTGTGTAGCAGCGGCGTCGGTCTCGTAGTCTACCGGAGAGAAGAGGGAGAAGAAACAATAAATATAATGCAAACATAAGCATGACGATGTATGACATGACAATGAGCGATGCTAGGTGTGCCCTAACGCGGTAGTAGGTGATACCGGCGAGAGGGGGAAACATCCGGGAAAGTATCCCCGGTGTTTCGCATTTTTGGGCAGATGAACCGGAGGGGGAAATTTGCGTTCTTGCTATGCTAGGGACGTGTGACAGTCGAACGGGTTGTGTATCCAGATTCATCTCGTTGTTCTGAGCAACTTTCATGTACAAAGTTTTTCCATATGAGCTACGGTTTATTTTATATTAATTTTAAAAGATTTAATCATTGTTAGAATTTACTTAATTATTTTAAACCAACATTATCCAGAATAGTGTTTGCTGACGTTAGCATGACGTCAGTAGTCAACATGGGTGTTGACTAGTCAAACTGACGTGTGGGTCTCGTTCGTCATTGACTAGTCTAACTAATCATGATTAATTAGTTTAATTAGTCATTTAGTTTAATTAATCAAAATTAATTAAGTTAATTAATTCTTAAATTAATTAACAAATTAAATTATTATTCATTCATTTTATTATTATTGTTATTAATTTCCATTTTTTTAAACGTTCTGGGCGTGGGGCCTGCTTGTCATAGGCCCTTGGGGCCAAACGGGCGCGGGCGAACGGGTTACGGGGCGGGCGGTGGCAGGCGCCCGAAGGGGCAGCCCCGGGCACACGGGCGACGGCCGCCAGGGCACGGCGCGGTGAGGCAACCGCGACTGGGCGGGGCAAGGGGTAGGAGCAGGGCACCGGAGCGCCGGAGGTGGCCGCGGGCGTGGCGTCTTCGCCGACACAGGGGGGTG
>NC_041383.1:263511876-263522341 GCF_002162155.2 Triticum dicoccoides | reverse complement strand
ATTAGGAGAGAGGGGGGAGATATTTTGGGGGAGAGGAGTGGGGGGTGTCGGTGGGACGAGTGGGGAGTGGGGGAAGTTTATGGGGGTGCGGGGGTGGGCCGGCCTGGTGGGTCATGGCCCAGTTGGGCCGGTGGCCTGCTGGGCCGGAGCCCCGGGGGGGTTTCTTTTCCTTTTTTTTGTTTTTCTCTTTTGTATTTTCTTTCTTTTATTTATTTTCTCTTCTATTTTAATTCAATTTGAAATATTTATGCATTTTATAAAGCCATGTCATCTACACCATAATTATCTGTGTAATATTTAGTACAAATCAAACATTTTTATTTTAATGTTTGAAAACTTTTATTGTTTTTCCTTTAATTAAATTTTGAATTTGTTTCAGTTTTGAATTATCTAGAGTTTATCAACAGTAACCGAGGTGACGTGGCATCATTAGCGGGGGATCATTGTAGCTTAATTATCCGGACGTCACACCGGGCTCATCATAGTTTCTTCATAGTTCGTAGGTTTGTCATGGTCAAGTAACATGACCTCTAGAACAGGATTACCGTACCACTCTGGTGCGGATCATGCTCTGTTTGACCTACGGGATTCTGTAGGAACTTGATCTGAAGTTTCATGATCATTATCATTAGCTTCCTCTCTAGTTGGTGTAGGCATCACGGGAACAGATTTCTCGGATGAGCTACTTTCCAAATTGAGAGAAGGTACAGTTACCTCATCAAGTTCTACTTTCCTCCCACTCACTTCTTTCGAGAGAAACTCCTTCTCTAGAAAGGTTCTGTTCTTAGCAACAATGATCTTGCCTTCGGACTTGTGGTAGAAGGTGTACCCAATTGTTTCCTTAGGGTATCCTATGAGGATGCACTTCTCTAATTTGGGTTCGAGCTTATCAGGCTGAAGCCTTTTAACATAAGCATCGCATCCCCAAACTTTAAGAAATGACAACTTAGGTTTATTGCCAAACCACAGTTCATACGGTGTCGTCTTAATGGACTTTGACGGTGCCCTATTTAACGTGAATGCAACTGTCTCTAATGCATAACCCCAAAACGATAGTGGTAAATCGGTAAGAGACATCATAGATTGCACCATATCTAATGAAGTGTGGTTACGACGTTCAGACACACCATTACGTTGTGGTGTTCTAGGTGGCATGAGCTGTGAAACTATTCCACATTGTTTTAAATGAAGGCCAAACTCGTAACTCAAATATTCACCTCCACGATCAGATCGTAGGAACTTTATTTTCTTTTTACGATGATTCTCCACTTCACTCTGAAATTCTTTGAACTTTTCAAATGCTTCAGACTTGTGTTTCATTAAGTAGATATACCCATATCTGCTCAAATCATTTGTGAAGGTCAGAAAGTAACTATACCCGCCACGAGCCTCAACACTCATTGGTCCACATACATCGGTATTTATTATTTCCAATAAGTCATTAGCTCGTTCCATTGTTCGAGAGAACGGAGTTTTAGTCATCTTGCCCATAAGGCACGGTTCACAAGCATCAAATGATTCATAATCAAGTGATTTCCAAAAGTCCATCTTTATGGAGTTTCTTCATGCGCTTTACACCGATATGACCTAAATGGCATTGCCACAAGTATGTTGCACTATCATTATCAACTTTGCATCTTTTGGTATCAATATTATGAATATGTGTACCAATACGATCGAGATTCAATAAACCATTAACATTGGGTGTAGGACCATAGAAGGTTTTATTCATGTAAACAGAATAACAATTATTATCTATCTTAAATGAATAATTGTATTGCAATAAACATGATCTAATCATATTCATGCTCAAGGCAAACACTGAATAACATTTATTTAGGTTCAACACTAATCCCAAAAGTATAGGGAGTGTGCAATGATGATCATATCAATCTTGGAACCACTTCCAACACACATAGTCACTTCACCCTCAACTACTCTCTATTTATTCCGCAACTCCTGTTTTGAGTTACTAATCTTAGCAACCGAACAGGTATCAAATACCCAACAGCTACTACGAGCACTAGTAAGGTACACATCAATAACATGTATATCAAATATACCTTTGTTCACTTTGCCATCCTTCTTATCCACCAAATATTTGGGTTAGTTCTGCTTCCAGTGACCATTTCCTTTGTAGTAGAAACACTTAGTTTCAGGCTTAGGTTCAGCTTTGGGCTTCTTCACGGGAGTGAAAACTTGCTTGCTATTCTTCTTGAAGTTTCCTTTCTTTTCCTTTGCCCTTTTCTTGAAACTACACTACAAAAAAATACACTTACGTGATGATACGTGTTTGTCATAGTAGGTCATGTTTTTTTTCATGCATGTACATCCATGACGATTTTATGACAGCATCAAGATAGTCATACCTGTGCTGTCGTAGAAGTGTTCCATGACATTACCAAAATTATCATCACGGAAGTGTCCACTTCCTTGACGATAAATCGCACGTCATGGAAGTGCTTTCGTCAAGGGTGACCAACACATGGCATCCACCATAATGGGTCGCCGTTAAGCTATCAGGTCCGTTTTTGGATCCGATAACCCGCTAACAGCCACGACCAATGGGGATTTTCCAGGTGTAAATTTCTCATTGGCCGAAGGAACCACGTGTCGGCTCACCGTTGGGACAGATGTCATCCACTCATTGGACGGAAGGTGCCTATGATACGTCGACACATGGCATGACCCAATAGAGGCCCATTTCGGTGAAAAGGCCGGCCCATTTGACTTGGTCAAAAGGTAGCAGGCCGGCCCACGAAAAGCTTGTTAACGGCCTGTTCGCATATAGCCCATTTACAGCCCGCTAACTCACGACCCGTTATGACCTACCAGAATTAGGCCCAGTAGTGTCATATGGTCCGTCCAATACGATTCCATCCCGTTATAACTTCCGGCCCATGTATGTCCTATGACGTCTTTCGGCCCATATGAGTCCCTTTGTAACTCTTGGCCCATTAACGGCTCATGGTGAAACCAGCCCGTAATGAACAAGGTATCGCTTTATACCCATTAGTGGCCCATTATTCCATTGGGCCGTTTGCAGCCCGTGTTACCTTTCGGCCTTCTTAGGGCCCATTTATTCTTGGGCTCATTTCCAGCATTCGGTTACTTACGGCCCGTTACTATCCTTTTCTGTTTGTGGGCCAAATTTAGCCCGTGGTTATAGTTAGCCTGTTTGTGGCCCATTAACCCATTGAGTTGTTTTCATAGCGTCGTCAAATACGGCCTACTAACGGCCCATTATGGTTGGGCCATAAAACACACGACTTCCACTCTAGCCCGTTTACGGCCCATTTGTCCGTTCGTTATTGGTCCACGAATGGTACGGCCCACGTTTGGCAAAACGATTATATGACACGTAGAAGGCCCATGGATCCGTTGGCCCGTAGAAGGCCCATGGATCCGTTGGCTCGTAGAAGGCCCATGGATCTGATGGGCCATGGAAGGCCCATGGATCCGACGGCCCATAGAAGGCCCATGGATCTGACGGCCATAGAAGGCCATGGATCGTACTTCCCGTAGATGGCCCATGGATTGTACGGCCCATGGAGGGCCATGGTCACTACAACGTTTGGGCGAGTTGGCCCCCGTTTGAACGATATAGAATATTTAAAGAATTATCCTACTCTATACTATCACCTCTAAAAAACATACACTATACAATAAAGAGACTAAGGCATAGAAACGTAGAATAATCCTAACTATACAATAAAGAAATTATAGTTGATTATACCCACTAGGCATTATGGTTCGGCACCAGTGATAATAAAGCATACAAAAATAGCAAATTACATACACTAGGCAAATACAACTCATACATCATGGACGCGCATCAACATAACTTACCATTTGAACTATAATCTCTTTAGAAAATAGGATTGACTGGATTCAGATAGCACAAATTTTAGTCTGCAAAATCTCCAATTCCTTCATGGTTACCTCAGTCTCCCATTTCATTTTCTTGACTCCTGCATCTAATACCTGCAAGTCCAGTCTCAACTTGTTGATTGCACATTCAGAATCTTGTACACATTGTCTTGCCACCTCTAGTTGATGCTCGAGGACATCAGCACATTCCAATTCCAATCCATAATCATTTGGTAACGGCCATGCCGCACTGCTCGCAGATCTTTGTGTTGATGTCACTTCATCCTGAAATGTTTCTGTAAGTACACATGACTAGGGCAAAAATATAGTTAAAACAGTGAATCAAGCAAGACAGACTATTTTGTACATGGCATACACGTCATGAAGCATAAGCAGGTGATATTATAAAAATTATAAAAATGGTAGTCTGTGCAGCCCGCATACAGAAATCTCTCTTAGCTCACTAGAGGAGCATGATGCTAGGGCAAATCCAAAATACAGACAAGTTACAAATTTAGACAACACGTTGCATATAAGCAAGCAGTTGGCCATTCTGTAGCTTAACTAAAGTCTTAGGGAACATAATGAACATCAGAGGGATTCATACAAACCTACTACAACAAGCAAAACTATGCAATCATTAGCCTAGTATAAACTAGATTGTGAGCCTCATGCAGTAATATTTGGTTAATAGACTTCAAAGCTTCAGGCACACTTCTCCAGAGTAATTAAATAGTAAGGCCTTAATTATGTCAACTAATAGTTATACAAGTACCCAACATCAGGCATCATTGCTTGGGCATCTCATTAACTGAGGACAAATAAAGCAATTGAAAAGAGCAATTTAACTATGCGTGAAACAAACAAGCAATCGAACTGTTGAGTTGGCAGCAAGCATACATGCACGCCTCAATAACATCCATGGCCTAGCAACATTTACTATATAAAGGAACAAGTAATGTAATATTGTTTGCCCCCCATTAAGTATCTCGACTACTATGTAATCAATATCCTAGTAACTATAGGGAGGCTAATGATGTGAATATGCGTTTCATTATGACATTTATGACATCAACAACTCTACCATGGCAGGAAGCAGTTTCACACTGTTCACTACTATAAGATGTTTTAGATATTTAAAAGTAGACTCCGTAATGAGTGAACAAACACATTAAAATGTGTTTACATACACCTGAGTTACAAATTTTTTAGAACATCATATAGTAGTGAGTGGAGGGGGTTTTAATCAATGACCCAATGACTGGGTTACAGGTGAAGAACCCTACGCAAGCACAATGTCAGACAAATAGGATGTCCTGGTAATTGTAATACAGTGTGACTTACCTTAACTGGTTGAACAGGCTCAACGCTGCTCCTTCTTCTCTTGCAAGGCTCCTTCCTAACATCTTGTACTTGGAAATCCTCAATCTTATCTTCATTGCACCCCCACTGCAAGGTGACACAAACTAGTTACTGTTCTCATTGGAAGATAAATATGCATACTTTCCAGTTTGTGAACAACAAAAAAGGGTGATATTATAACAAAATAACACCACATAATGAAACATGCCACATCTCTTGCACACAATGAAATGAGCATTTACTATGTGTGCATTGTGTAAAAACTAGGTATACCTTCGAACTGGATCTCCAGGTACTCTTGGAGAGCCTACTTTAGTGTCCAGCCAAACCTTTATGTCACCTATGAGTTATACAAGCCTCCACTACAGCAGCCCTTAGTGTTTAAATTGTTGACAAGCTCTGTTAGGTCAAGAACATCAAGTAATCAAAGAAAACAGTCCTAGTATGGCTGGCTGATACAAATAAGCAATTAAACAGATGTGTGAGCAAATCTTACATATCAAGAAAAGAAGCATAGAAGGAGGCTTAAAGACTATCACTTGACTGACCAGATTTAAGGGGCATTTAAAAATCATGTGCAACGTATGAACTAACATAAACATTGCATATTTCAGATACTATAATGAAATGCACATGTATTAGGTTATGCCATGTATGATGATGCCTAAATGTACACTATAGCAGGCATGAGTGATTCATCATTGCACGCACAATTGAATTACAGGTTAAGGGCGAGTTCTATTCCGCCTTTTCAGAGCTTATTGTCAAAATAAGCCATAAAAGATGTAAAGAAGTCATTTTTGAGTTATGGGCTTGGGCTTAACTTATTTCGCTTTAGAGGGGGGGTGTTTCGGGTAGAAGCTCACTAAAAATTGAAGGGAAGGGGAATAGTGAAATGACACTGTTGTCTGCCTATATTACACTCAAAATGCCACTGCTCACGCCCGCGTCACATCTGACCCTCAAGTAAAAACAAACACGCAAGGGTTCATTGCCCTGCCCGCTTGCATCTCCTCTTCCCTTTCCCTCTACCTCGATCCCCTGCCTGCAGCGCCAGGGTTCCTCCAGCAAGCCGTCGCCACTGGTCCCATCTGGCCTGGTCCTCGATGATGCTCTGTCCATCTAGGCTACATGGACGGCAGGTAGGGCCAAATCTCCCCGGCTGCTCCTCCCTCTAGCGCCGCCCCTCATTCTCATGGTCTCCAGCAGCTGCTCCACTGTGGTCCGTCCAATGCACTACTCTGGCGGGCGCCGCACAACTACGACCAATGCCACACTACGGCAGAAGGCACCTCCTTCCCCCTCCCCTCCTCCCAGGCTGTGGCCTTGAGGTGCTGTTGAAGGATGAGCTCATCCAACAAGGTGAGGATCTCCTCTAATTTTTTTTGCCAAATTTTCATTCTGATCCGCTATACGATGAATTGCTATGAGCTGCTTCAACTGCTGCTATATGATGCATTGCTATGAGCTGCTCCTGCTGCCGCTATATGATGAATTGCTATGAGCTGTTGCTGCTATATGATGAATTGCTATGACCTGCTGCTGGTATATGATGAATTGCACGCTGCTGCTGCTGCTGTATAATGAGTTGCTATGAGCTGCTGCTGCTGCTATATGATGCTTTCAGGTGGTGCTGCTATATAATAATAACTAGCCACTTGGACAATCGAATTTTGATAAATAATTGTTCTTCATTTGAATTTAGGTCATGCGTTCTTCATTTAAATTAGGCAATGGGATCTCTATGGAAGACATTGACCAAAGTAGATTGTGCCAAGTAGATGGTATCTTTGTATTTGGATTTTGAACAAAATATTTATGGTCTATTTTCCTACCATATTAATTACTGCACTGGGTTTAATTTCTGATGTTTGCAAGTCAAATTAATTTTCATATGGACAGCAAAATGAAAAAATATAATGCAATCTAGACTTTTCACTAATCATACCACATATAAGCTAAAAAGGCAGGCAATGAAAAGAATCGGTTGGCTTATTACCCGGAGCTTATATTCAAAGGTGCTTATTTTCTTAGGATAACTAGAAATAACTGTCCCTAAGAAACTTGTCCAGTAGAGCCGACATACAAATAACATGTCACGTTGATTGCAATGGGAGAATCTTGCAAGAGAACTGGGCCAGAGTGACCTACCATAGCACACTGTATAGGCTCACCCCTGCCTCTCCTTTTTTTGCGATGTTCCATGAAATTGCCACATACATCTTGGACTCTTTCATTGCGTAACCCTATGTGCAAGTTGACACGGCTAATTTCAGACATCTCTACATGATAATACATTGCATATCCCTTGCGCATATTTAAACCACCAATTAACGATTGTGTGCATAGCATAAACTAGCCATGACTCTGTGTGCTGGACTAGCAGGCACTCTAAGGGAGCCTAATGTAGTGCACTAGAATTCCTACATGCCACCTACGATTTTATGTAATGTACTACCTCTATTCCAGCGAGTATCATGTATGACATCTACATATCTAATTTAGTAGCCAGTAGTAGAAATCATTGTCCGCACAAAGGGATTACTGATCGAAAATCCTAGCAAAGCACGCTGGTAGGCACACAACAATACAAGAGAGAGAGACGCACTTACAAGATCATAGCAATGCCTCAGTCCAGGATCTTGGTTGGCCAAGCTGTTAGATCCATAAGAAACATCGTCCTTGTAGTTTTTGCTAGCTGCATAACATGTAACAGTGACCTGTTAGTATATTTGAAGTACATCTGGCAGGTGATGCTGGACGGGTTTAAAGCTTACAAGTACCTAGGCAATGGCAGCTGGTTGGCATCTTGCCAGACGGTGGGAATCAGGTTAGAAATGTAAGGGTGATGACACTGTGCTGGCTGTCGGGGTCCAGTAAGGAGATCTAGAACCGTTGACTAGGGTGTTTGTGGAGCGGGTTCAGTAGGGTGGACTATGGTGTGGGCGAAGCGAATCTGAGGCCGTAGATGAGGGCGTCGGTGAAGCTGCTCTGGTGGTTGGGTTCAGGATGGTGTCGACGATGCAGATCTGCGGCCGTGGACGTGGCGTCAGAAGCTGCTTCAGTAGGTTGGACGAGGGTGCGACGAAGCGGATCTAAGGTCGTGGACTTGTGCATTGGCAGCGGCCCCGGTAGGGTTGACAATGGTATAGGCAAATCTACTCCGGTAGGGTTGACGATGGTGTCAGCGAAGCGGCTCCGGTAGGGTTGATGATGGTGTCGGCGAAGTGGCTTCGATAGGGTTGAGGAAGGTGTCGGCGAAGAGGATCAGAGGCCGTCGACGGGGGCGTCGGTGGGGCGGCTCCGAGGGGGTGTGGACGAAGCGTCTCCGGTGGGGAGTACAAAGGAGACGCTGAAGATGCGCTGCGGTTGACGAGAGTACCGACGAAGCAGATCCGGCATCGTGGACAAGGTCGGCACTGAATGGGCTGTGGTATAGTGGTGGATGAGCAGTCTACTTGTTTCTAGGGGAGGTGGGAGGGGTAGATGCGTCCGTGGAAGCAGATCCAGCAAGGTGGACGCCGCTGGAAGTGAATGGGCTCTGGTACGCCGGTGGATGGGCAGTCGGGTTTCGAGAGGGAAGGGGTAGAAAGGCCGATGAAGTACGGACGCGTGATGTTAGATGCTCTGGTGCTGTGGAGTTAGTCGTTTTTGCGGGAGGGGATAGGAAATGGGGTGCCGTGTGGTGTGGGGAACCGGAAGTTACCAAAGCAGCCCCGACCTATTATGTAAATGAGTGTCGTATTGTAACTGTTGTTCTCCGTGCACCAAGGGTAAAAGGGGAACTTCGCATGCTAAATACTAGGCAACGGAAATTTTAGAAGGAGGCGGGAGATTTTGCCGCCCGCGAGGTCGTTCGTATCCAGTTTCAACTAATTTTGGACAGTGCTAGCGGGAAGGTCATGCGAGAATGTGTACACGGGGCACACATCAGCAGTTAATAACTGGTGTGAAGTCCACCCCAGAAAAAAAGATAATAACTCAAGATGATGCACCGATAACTTGGACGTTCACACGGGCGCGACCAATTGTACGGGTGTAGAGGCGAGTTCACAAAAAGGGATCAAACGCTCAGCCTATGTATTTCTCGTATAAATATATAATTTAGTGCCATTGGTTATTTACTTTAAACATAATGCATTGACGTGTTATCGTACAGGCACACAAAAAGAAAAGGATATTGTAGTCAAAGAAAAGAAATGGATATTGTAGGCCGCTACTTAAAAGTGTTACCTCATATGATTACATAGCCTCCATTTCATAAATTGTGTACCCGTTGAATTCATATATAAATATTACATATATTACTTCATAATAGAACCTTAAATCATCCAAGACTAATGAATCTGAATGCAAGACTAACAATGGTGCATGTAAATGATAGCTACATTGGTTGTTTGAAGAAATATCAGTGTAACTTTGGCATGCACAATTGAAAAGGATTATTTAGAAAAAAAGTGATACGTGAGTGTCCAATATTTATAGCGTTTAATCGATATTGTATCTTTGGCCACTATAGGAAGTAGATATTGATTTATGTTAAAGTGATGCACGTCCACGATCGCTAGATAGTGATATGTAAATGAATTATGCAATCTCTCTCACATGCATACATATCTCATTTCTCCGTGGGCATCGGAATCACGCACGCATACTTCGTGTATTTCTCTCCCTCTATAAAGTTTAGAATTTGTCTATCTACCCCGTCCTACAAGTCTCACACACAGAAACAAACACGCTCTCTCTGTCGAACACGCCCACCCCTTTAATTCCGCCCACCCACCGCCACTAATGTCTCAAAGTATAATTATGTCTCGCACACATATGGCTATGGTTAACTCGAGCTAGATCCCATTGTAGGTATTCATATGGTTCCGGGACTCAAAAGACGACGGAGGTTATTATTGACTTGAAGGCCAAAACCTCTGTCGTCTTTTGAGTCTTGGAACCATATGAATACATGCGATGCGATCCAGCAGAGCACCTTTTGTTGTGAGATTTCGCTCTCTCTCTCTCTCTCTCCCTCTCTCTCTCTCTCTCTCTCTCTCTCACACACACACACACACACACACACACACACGTGTAGACATTGTTTCTCTCTTCAAATTTTTTCCGGCATTTGCATGCACACCGCTTGTTTATCTCTGTGATGCTTTGCTATCTACCTATCACTTAATATAGGTATGTGTCACACAAAATCCTTCTCCCTATATCTAAGTGTCATCCCCCCCAC
>NC_041383.1:263433328-263511546 GCF_002162155.2 Triticum dicoccoides | reverse complement strand
TCTTGATAGTAATCTATCTACTCGCTTCTCTCTCAAACACACACACACACACACACACACACACGGTGTGCCTCTATGCCTACCGCACGCACACTCTCGATACGTGTTTCTCTCCCTCCCCTCCCCCCTAACAATGACTGCAGAAGGGTGACAACTCGATCTTGATCTTAATCCATCAATTGGTTTCTCTCTCAAGCGCGCGCACACACACACTCACACACTAGTTGTGTCTATGTGCCTTGCTCACACACACTCGACACGTCTTTCTCTCCACAGCCCCCTCAATACGTAGACTTCTCGCGCACGCACAGTTGTAGTGACGATGATGCTGAACCCAGTGTTCCTTGTTTTTACCGGCCTCATGTGATAGTTTTCACCCTGTTTTCTGTTAATTAACAAGGCAACCTTTTCTTTGTTGCTACTAGTGAATCTGAGATCATTCGGGGCAGACATACAATATATCACTTCAACCCAATTATCGCAGTAACTATTTTAAAAGAAACTAGCTAGATGCCCGTGCGTTGCACGAAACATCAAGATGCATTTGTATGAGTAGTTTATCTTGTGAGACAAATAGATGAACGAGGGAAGACCTTATTTGCAAATGTGGTGAGGGGTGCAGTGGCGGATCTAGTATGGGTCAAGGGTGTACAGATGTACACCCAAAATTTACTGCACAAAATTCCTATATATAGATCTATGGCAGAAAAGACCAAGAGTGGCAAACTTTGAGAGACTACACAGCAGCTCTCATGTGGCAAATAGACCAATATTAACCCATCGGTCACTAACCACACCTAAATAACCAGTAGCCCAAGAGCAGCAATGAGCCACCTCTTCCCTCATGCACGAGAGATGCTAAGAGCATCTACAGCTGGACTTGGCAAATCCGCCTCCTCAAACGTTCGCGAACACGACCAGGCGCGTCCGCAAACAGTGACCGGTCACCCCTCATACCTGGTGTTGTGCATCCGAGTCTCTCATATTCCATCACCTAGATCCATACAAACCATGCAAAAGAAATCATACATATCGCGCACACGCTAGCTAACTACGCCTCGTCGTCAGATATGTCCAGGATGTCGACGGCGAGTGGAAAGTAGCGGCGTCGATGGACGGTGGGGGGGGGAGTGTGGATGGGTAGGGTTTCAGTGCCGGCGATTGGCTTAAATAGTCAGGTTAGGGCACTACGCGGCCCGCCGGAGCGGCGCCACGTGACGACAGAGGAGACGAGCTTCAGACTATCTAGTTTCAGAGTGTTTTCATGTGAGACTGACCGTCAGTCGGACGTGGCGGGCACGCCCGGAAGTTTGAGGCAGGTTTTGGATGCCCAGTTGTAGATGCTCTAAGCACAGTCAAATAACCCTAAAAAAGCTCAGTCCAAAGTTCCAATCTAAAATTTCATTCGTTGACCGGTATATGTGTAGCTTATGTTTGGATTTAGAGATATATAGCTATGTACATGGCCACATTAGTAAAGAGGAAGATTGTTGACTTAGAAACAACAAATGAATAATCTTTGGATTGATTTCATTATAAAAAATAAATGAATGAATTATCTTTCTGTTGAGGATCGAATGAATTATATTTTGTTTTAGATATATATAGCTCTTTGTAAAAAAGAATGAATTATCTTTCTTTTGAGGATCGAATGAATTATCTTTTGTTTTAGAGATATATATATATAGCTCTTTGTAAAAAAATCTTCTCCCGAGATATTGATCCTATTGTGAACAATTTGTATTGCCGTGGACCAATGGACTTCTTTGTTAGGGTGAATTTTTTTTGAACACCCAAAGTTGAATTCCTGGATCCGCCACTAGAGGGGTGTGGGTATCTCTTTGCAAAATTGCCATAGTTTCCTTTCTATCCGTTAGATATAAATCCGACGGCCTATATTGTAGGATGGCAGGCACACTATCATCACCAACTCTGTTTTCTACTCCCTCTGTTTCTAAATATTTGTCTTTTTAGACATTTCAACAAGTGACTACATACGGAGCAAAATGAGTGTACCTACACTCTAAAGTATGTTTATACACATCCGTATGTGGTAGCCCATTTCAAATCTAAAAAAGACAAATATTAAGGAACTGAGGGAGTATAGGAGTAGACATAGAGATATATCTCCAGCATCGTCCACAACGAACATGTGCTGGACTGGTTAGCGTCGGATGCTCGCAACACGATGACTTGAGTTTGAATTCCGTCTTTAACTTTAGATTTTTATATTACTCCCCCCGTTTCTTTAGTCTACATATAAGATTTGGTCAAAGTCAAACTTTGTTAACTTTGACTAAGTTTATAGAATAAACTATCAAGATTCACAATATGAAATAAACATTGTTAGATGCATCATGAAATTACTTTTCATATCATATAGCTTTAGTACTATAGATGTTGATATTTTTTTCACAAAGTTGGTCAAACTTTACAAAGTTTGACTTTGACCAAATCTTATATGCAGACTAAAAAGAAACGGAGGGAGTACTAGCAAGATGCCCATGCATTGCACAGAACATCAAGATGCATTTGTATGAGTAGGTTATCTTGTGGGAGAAAAGGATGAACGAGCGAAGGCCTTATTTGCAAATGTGGAGAGGGGTGTGGGTATCTTTTTGCAAAATTGTCATAGTTTACTTCCTACGGCCTACATTGCAGGATGGCAGGCACACCATCATCACCAACTCTGCTTTTTATAAGAGTGGAGAGAGAAGTACAGAGCAGAGATATACTATTATTTAATATATACTTCTTTCGCTATTGTATTGACAGTGGAATCCACAGAGTACTTAGAATACAAGATTAAGGATGTATTTATTTCCTTTTAACTTTCTGTACGAAGGTGTAGCCACCCTGCAAGTCATGTACATTGTACATGCAATTAACTTTTTATAGAGCGAGAATCATACATGCAATTAACTCAAATTGATTGGATGTGACTCTATTATTTCTAGCATAGGAGCATCTCCAACGGTAGTCGGCAAATTTCCTCCCGCTTCCTTATGGGGAGGACGACATCCAACGCCAGCGGCATACATTTTCACAACTCTAACCAACCAGAGGAAATTCGTGCAAACACGAGCTGATTTCATATAAGCATGAAGGATTTCCTATAAAAGAGCCGATTCTTCATATAAACATGACGGATTTCATTACATTTACATGAACTAAGTGGTGCTAATCCAGCTCTCATGGTATAATTAATACCTAATCTAAATGGCCGCCCGCGGATCCCTTTGTCTTCCTCATGTACGGCAGACACTTGCGGGGTCGACGAAGGTCCTTGGAAGAGACAAAGAAGCAAAGAAACCACCTGTATAATTAGTCATCGCCTTGGCGGTGGCCTTCATGGGACCCAAGTGGCGGCGGCCTTCCGTGTCCTACTTCTCCTCGATGATGGCGGCGGACACGGCGAACCTGGCAACCAACTCGTCGCTCTCCACGCACCCGGCTTCTGTCTCTGCCTGCATGGCGTTGCCGCATGGCGATGTTGGCCTTCCTCAACCGGCTGGAAGCATTGGACGCCTTTGTTGAGAAGCACCTTGACCTCGCCACAAAAGCCGCCGCTCCTATGCCGCCGGTCAGTGGCCCGACGCACTGAGTCGAGGAGGAGGAGGTCGTACATTGATGGATGCATCTTTCTTCTTGCCTCCTATAACCACCACTGTGATTGCATCATTGTGGCCTTAATTCTTATTGCGCTATTGCATTCTCGTTCCAGTCAATACAGACATGTGCGATCCCTTTGATCACATTTGGAGGCAATTATATGCGTCACTGTAACTAGTACTCCATCCGTCAATTTATAAGTTGTGCTTACCTTTTCCATCAATTTCGTGCAACGCATGGGCATCTTGCTAGAAACACTACAACACGTCGAACCGCATGTGACCAAACCGATGCTGCGCCAACCTAGCTACTACCCTGCTTATCTGGCGGAAAATGCCCCGCCCTAGCGTTTCCAATCGTTATTTCTATCTATCGATTGTACCAAGGAGCAGAACCAAATGGTACAATCTATACTTTTCTCTACTCCTATAAAAGAGTGTTTTCTTTCAAGTTTGTGAACAAGTACTATTCTACTTTGGATCCATCGCAACACACGGGCACATTGCTAGTAAAATAAAAAGGCTTGCTGCATTCGCGTCGCACCCCCACATGCCCGGGAATCGGGAGTACGCCATGGCCCGTCCGGCATGCCACATAGCTAGGGAAGGCGTGTTGCCTAGCATTTTCACTTTCATGTGGGACCACAGTTGAGCAAACGGACTATCGGCAAACCAGACCACGGCAAACCGCACCCCACTCGCCGCATTGGAAAACAACAATGAGGGGAAGATCTAGCTGTAGCACGGAAGCCAAGAAATTTGGTGTCAGATGGGGCTCGTTGATAGAGTAGGAGCACTCCTTCCCCGCAAAAAAAGAGTAGGAGCACACTGTACTAGTACTCCTACTAGTACGAAGTTTGTACTACAACTAGTACTACCACTATACAACTAGGTAGCACGACACAGCATCGTAGGAACAAAAAATGGGAAGATCTTGTTTAGGGTGATTTATGTTTTTTCAGTCAACGTAGTATGAATAATATGATGTGGGGGCCACCCATGAAGCTTATGTGGCTTGGCTGCATGGCTAGGAAAGGCTAGAGAAAAAAGAAATAGTTAATGTGTTTAGAGTGCACTCCACTAAATAGATACCTTGGATCCATTGCAACGCACGGGCTGACACATTGGTAATAGTAAGAGACAAATTCCGGGTTTGGCACGAGTTCGTACTATGGGAGCACCACAAGGCCTGGAGCAGGAGTGACATTTCCCCCTCTCGGGGCCCACGAGATCGAGCTTCAGTGGATTAGTGCACCGCCTATGAGTCAATGACATGTGTACCTTAAATGCAGCTGGCCCACATGTCATTCTCATGAAAGCCGAGCGGTGGTGGGACTGAGAGGGGTGAGGCACAGGTCGGTGGACGAGGCTTGCCTGCTCCCCTCCCATGCTTCGGTCCATACCCCCGCACCACTAAATTTCATCCAACGGTTATACTAATAGATTTCCTCATGTGGGTCATCTATAGCATCAAAGAAAGGTAAACAAAGGCCGTATTTCCAGGAAATAATTTCCTGCATGAATCTGTACATGCATGCAAGATCCTTTCCTTTCCTGCTCGTCCTCCTCCGGATCATCAGCTGCGTTGACAATGGTGGTGCCAATGCCAGAGCATCGCAACAGGTGCCTGCCTAAGCCATGTAGCACGCTGCGGCGCCAGCGAGTACCACCTCCTCCACGCCAACATCGGCATCTGGGCCATGCACATGCAGTTGCTCCTATAGTATTTTACCCGCATGTTCGACTGTAGTACCACACCGATCTTGGACGAGACCATGGAGCTTGCGGCCAAGAAAAGCCTCTGCCCGACCGACGCATGTCGAGGTGCTTGACTATTTTTACGTGCCGCACGATGTTTACTAGCTCGCGCTCCGAATGAGCGGCAGAGTGTTGCTCCCGATCGTTATTGCTGCGACGACAACGACGACCGGTTGGGAGCTCGGGCGGGAGCCAGTGATCTACCCGGGGCACATAGCTTCGACTTGGGCGCGAGATTCCGACCGCTTGCACCGTCCTGAGGATGTACCACTCAGTGACGAGGCTAGATGCTGGATATGTATAGGCGTGTGCTCGTGGGCGGGAGGAACCTGCTCAACGGATGCCTGTTTGCAAACTTGATGTACTCTACATAGCCTGAGCCTAGAGGCGTTCCTGCCGTCTTACGTTGACGCGCGGCTCAAAGGCGTGCGGCCACATGCCAGCATAGGTCGGCTATGGGGAAGCGGCATCGGTGTGGTTCGAGATGCCCAGCTGGCCGTTGTCACGGCGGCGTTCGCCACTCACTCGTTTGAGTTGAACCGGCCGGTGGTGGCCTGGCTGTGGCGAGGGTGCCACAGCTGGACGTCGGGGTGTTATGAGGCGTAGATGTCCAGGGAAGGAGACCATGGCAATTTTGCAAAAAGATACCCACACCCCTCTCCACATTTGCAAATAAGGCCTTCCCTCGTTCATCCTTTTCTCCCACAAGATAAACTACTCATACAAATGCATCTTGATGTTCCATGCAACGCACATGTATTTTGCTAGTAAGAAACAAATCTCGAGTTTGGCATGAGTTTGTGCAGCGGTAGCACCACAAGGCCCGACGCAGGAGTTACATTTCCCTCTCGGGGCCCACGGGACCGAGCTTCAGTGGACTCGATAGGTGGCTGCTCCACATGTCATGCTCCCGAAGGCAGAGGGGCAGTGGGGCCGAGAGGGGTGAGCCATAGGTCGGAGGACGTGTGGTGTGGTGTCAGGGGTTCAAGCGGCATCATGGGAATCATGTGTGGCTGTGGAACCTTGATGCTCGCCGCATTTTAGCTGGCCCACATGTCATGCACACAAAGGCAGAGGGGTGGTGCGGCCGAGAGGGGTGAGGCGCACGTCGAGGGACGTGGTGCATGCCGTGGGCTGGAGCAGCGTCGTGGGAATCGTGAGTGGTAGTGTATGAAACGTGATGGTCGCCGTAGTTCAACTTCCATGGAGAAGTTGTCATGTCTACTGACACATGCATTACATATCAATCACTGGACGGAGTAGTAGAGAAAGCCAGGTAGATAAAAAATTCCTTATAGTCAAGCGGATCTACGCTGCTACTCTACTTGTTCCAAAGACATGCACACAATCTAAATAGTTCATCTATATCAATATACACAGAGAGGAAATATTTTTTTACAAGAGAGGAAATAGTTCATCCATCCGTAATGCCCTGTTGCTGCAGCTTCTTCTTCTTCTTCTTCTTCTTCTTCTTCTTCTCATTTTCTGTGGGAGATGGCTTCGCAACAAGCTCTTTGGACCTTGCAGCTATTTCGAAACTCAGGGCAGCATATTTTATCCGCTCGTACGTCAAGGGATATTTCTCCCATCCAGACAACCTTAATGCCAGCATCTCATCACCCTTCTGAAGATTTGTACCGAGCACAAAATTTGCTATGTCAAATAGGGATGGTGTCTGTTTATCACAATCTTCTACATGAATTTTGATTCTGGTTTGTAGGCCAGCGATGCTTTTCAAATCAAGGTTGTATGGCACCAGCTTCTGTTTGTCCCCTTCGATGGCTACCCCATAGAAGTATATATCCTCCCGAGACAAGAAATCGTGGATCTCACCTGGTATGGAGGGCGCGTGTATGATGTGGTACACCAACACATCATCTTCAAGGCACAGCTGAAGGACGGCGGCGCGTTGGATCTTCCTAGTGGCACGCTCCGTGTACTCTGCATCGAGACTGATGACCTTCATCTCTAACTTTTCGAGGGAGTTGGATACATTGTTGATACACCTCCGAACAACCCTTGGGTGGTCGGTGACGGTGGCAACTATGCTCAAAGAGCCTTCGACGAGGACATGTTCGACGCTAAAAACCTGCATCTGGATCTCTTCCGCCATTTGGAACCGCTAGACCAGAGGGCTATGGTTTGGAGAATTAGGATTAGATGGGTAGTCTAACTGAAGAAGATGATTATTTAAAGGGGCTTCGGAATTACTCTAGGAGTATGTGAAGAGGTTAAAACAATGTGAATGCAGTGGGGTTTGGATGCAAATCAAGATGAAGGAGAGGTGAAGAAGCCGAGGAAAAACGGTTCCCGATGGACAACTAAATGGGAGAAGTGGCATGCAGGCAGTTGATTAGACGGCTAGGTAGACTAAACGAAAAGGCTATGCGGGTAGACTGAGGAGTCATACCTATTCGTGTACGTGCCCATCCTTCTATCGCTACATGTGCCACTGGCTAGTTGAGGTCGCTCTTTCGAATCACCGTGGCGAGACATTTTATGATTCCTTTTTATTTCTGCACCTTTCCTGATAGGTGGGACCTATGCAAACAGATAACAAAATGTGTCGTAGCTGGTTCAGATGGATATTGGCGCATGTGTGGGAGACACAACATTCTCTGGTTAAGGAATACACGATTATGCTCAAAAACGAAAAGGTCCATCTTTGTGCTTCCGCATGCACGAGAATTTGCTTCGGCTTGCAATATGGATGATACCTGGAGGATGAAGTGAATGCAGAGGCATGCTAGCACGGGAGACCTATTTCCGCTATACAGTACTGCAGTACTCATGTTCCTACTACTAGTACTAGTGGTACAACTGTGGTACACTTGATGGTCAAAATACTATTCATCCGGTCCTCACAGTGAAGTGACAACACCCTGCGCCTGACACTACTACAGGTGGCGTGTTCGGGTTACCAAAGTCAGCCTCACCTTGTGCACTGTGCATTCTGTCACCCCCATTGTATAGCACATTAGCATGCCTCGCCTCGTGTCCCTCTCCCCTAGCTGAAGGAAATATGCCCTAGAGGCAATAATAAAGTTATTATTTATTTCCTCATATCATGATAAATGTTTATTATTCATGCTAGAATTGTATTAACGGGAAACATGATACATGTGTGAATACATAGACAAACTTAATGTCACTAGTATGCCTCTACTTGACTAGCTCATTAATCAAATATGGTTATGTTCCCTAACCATAGACATGTGTTGTCATTTGATTAACGGGATCACATCATTAGGAGAATGATGTGATTGACTTGACCCATTCCGTTAGCTTAGCACTTGATCGCTTAGTATGTTGCGATTGCTTTCTTCATGACTTATACAAGTTCCTATAACTATGAGATTATGCAACTCCCATTTACCAGAGGAACACTTTGTGTGCTACCAAACATCACAACGTAACTAGGTGATTATAAAGGAGCTCTATAGGTGTCTCCAAAGGTACATGTTGAGTTGGCGTATTTCGAGATTAGGTTTTGTTACTCCGATTTTCGGAGAGGTATCTCTGGGCCCTCTTGGTAATGCACATCAATATAAGCCTTGCAAGCAATGTAGCTAATGAGTTAGTTACGGAATGATGCATTACGTAACGAGTAAAGAGACTTGCCGGTAATGAGATTGAACTAGGTATTGGATACCGACGATCGAATCTCGGGCAAGTAACATACCGATGACAAAGGGAACAACGTATGTTGTTATGCGGTTTGACCGATAAAGATATTCATAGAATATGTAGGAGCCAATATGAGCATCCAGGTTCCGCTATTGGTTATTGACCCGAAATGGTTCTCGGTCATGTCTACATAGTTCTCGAACCCGTAGGGTCCGCATGCTTAAGGTTTCGATGACAGTTATATTATGAGTTTATGAGTTTTGATGTACCGAAGTTTGTTCGAAGTACCGGATGTGATTATGGACATGACAAGGAGTCTCGAGATGGTCGAGACAAGAAGATTGATATATTGGAAGCCTATACTTGGATGTCGGAAGTGTTCCGGGTGAAATCGGGATTTTACCGGAGTACTGGGAGGTTACTGGAACCCCTCGGGGGCTTATTGGGCCTACATGGGCCTTAGTGGAGAAGAGGAGAGGAGGCAAGGGCAGGGCCGCGTCCCTCCCCCCTAGTCCGAATAGGACAAGGAGATGGGGGCGGCGCCCCCCTTTCCTTCCTCTCTCCCTCCTCCTTCCCCCCTTCTCCTAGTCCAACAAGGAAAGGAGGGAGTCCTACTCCCGGTGGGAGTAGGACTCCCCTTGGCGTGCCCCTCCTTGACCGGCCGCCCCCCTTGGCTCCTTTATATACGGGGGCGGGGGCACCTCTAGACACAACAATTGATCTCTTGATCTCTTAGCCGTGTGCGGTGTCCCCCTCCACCATAGTCCTCGATAATATTGTAGCGGTGCTTAGGCGAAGCCCTGCGACGGTACAACATCAAGATCGTCACCACGCCGTCATGCTGACGGAACTCTTCCCCGACATTCTGCCGGATCGGAGTACGAGGATCGTCATCGAGCTGAACGTGTGCTAGAACTCGGAGGTGTCGTAGTTTCGGTGCTTGATCGGTCGGGCCATGAAGACGTACGACTACATCAACCACGTTGTTCTAACGCTTCCGTTTTCGGTCTATGAGGGTATGTGGACAACACTCTCCCCTCTCGTTGCTATGCATCACCATGATCTTGCGTGTGCGTAGGATTTTTTTTGAAATTACTACGTTCCCCAACGGTGGCATCCGAGCCAGGTTTTATGCATATATGTTATATGCACGAGTAGAACACAAGTGAGTTGTGGGCGATACAAGTCATACTACTTACTAGCATGTCATACTTTGGTTCGGCGGTATTGTTGGATGAAGCGGCCCGGACCGACATTACGCGTACGCTTACGCGAGAGTGGTTCTACCGACGTGCTTTGCACACATGTGGCTGGCGGGTGTCTGTTTCTCCAAGTTTGGTTGAACCAAGTGTGGCTACGCCCGGTCCTTGCGAAGGTTAAAACAACACTAACTTGATGAACTATCGTTGTGGTTTTGATGCGTAGGTAAGAACGGTTCTTGCTCAGCCCGTAGCAGCCAAGTAAAATTTGCAACAACAAAGTAGAGGACGTCTAACTTGTTTTTGCAGGGCATATTCTGATGTGATATGGTCAAGACGTGATGCTATATTTTATTGTATGAGATGATCACATTTTGTAACCAAAGTTATCGGCAACTGGCAGGAGCCATATGGTTGTCGCTTTATTGTATGAAATGCAAACGCCCTGTAATTGCTTTACTTTATCACTAAGCGGTAGTGATAGTCGTAGAAGCAATAGATGGTGTAAATGACAACGATGCTACGATGGAGATCAAGGTGTCGCGCCGGTGATGATGGTGATCACGATGGTGCTTTGGAGATGGAGATCACAAGCACAAGATGATGATGGCCATATCATATCACTTATATTGATTGCATGTGATGTTTATCCTTTATGCATCTTATCTTGCTTTGATTGACGGTAGCATTTTAAGATGATCTCTCACTAATTATCAAGAAGTGTTCTCCCTGAGTATGCACCGTTGCGAAAGTTCTTCATGCTGAGACACCACATGATGATCGGGTGTGATAGGCTCTACGTTCAAATACAACGGGTGCAAAACAGTTGCACACGCGGAATACTCAGGTTAAACTTAACGAGCCTAGCATATTCAGATATGGCCTCAGAACACGGAGACCGAAAGGTCGAATGTGAATCATATAGTAGATATGATCAACATAGTGATGTTCACCATTGAAACTACTCCATCTCACGTGATGATCAGACATGATTTAGTTGATTTGGATCACGTAATCACTTAGATGACTAGAGAGATGTCTGTCTAAGTGGGAGTTCTTAAGTAATATGATTAATTGAACTTAAATTTATCATGAACTTAGTACCTGATAGTATTTTGCTTGTCTATGTTTGTTGTAGATAGATGGCTTGTGCTGTTGTTCCGTTGAATTTTGATGCGTTCCTTGAGAAAGCTAAGTTGAAAGATGATGGTAGCAATTACATGGACTGGGTCCGTAACTTGAGCTTTATCCTCATTGCTGCACAGAAGAATTACATCCTGGAAGCACGCTGGGTGCCAGGCCTGCTGCAGATGCAGCTGACGATGTTAAGAACGTCTGGCAGAGCAAAGCTGATGACTACTCGATAGTTCGGTGTGCCATGCTTTACGGCTTGGAACCGGGTCTTCAACGATGTTTTGAATGTCATGGAGCATATGAGATGTTCCAGGAGTTGAAGTTAATATTTCAAGCAAATGCCCGGATTGAGAGATATGAAGTCTCCAATAAGTTCTATAGCTGTAAGATGGAGGAGAATAGTTCTGTCAGTGAACATATACTCAAAATGTCTGGGTATAATAATCACTTGATTCTACTGGGAGTTAATCTTCCTGATGATAGTGTCATTGACAGAATTCTTCAATCACTGCCAGCAAGCTACAAGAGCTTCGTGATGAACTATAATATGCAACGGATGGACAAGACTATTCCCAAGCTCTTCACAATGCTAAAGGCTGTGGAGGTAGAAATCAAGAAGGAGCATCAAGTGTTGATGGTCAATAAGACCACCAGTTTCAAGAAAAAGGGTAAAGGGAAGAAGAAGGGGAACTTCATGAAGAACAACAAGCAAGTTGCTGCTCAAGATAAGAAACCCAAATCTGGACCTAAGCCTGAGATTGAGTGCTTCTACTGCAAGCAGACTGGACACTGGAAGCGGAACTGCCCCAAGTATTTGGCGGATAAGAAGGATGGCAAGGTGAACAAAGGTATATGTGATATACATGTTATTGATGTGTACCTTACTAATGCTCGCAGTAGCACCTGGGTATTTGATACTGGTTCTGTTGCTAATATTTACAACTCGAAACAGGGACTACGGATTAAGCAAAGATTGGCTAAGGATGAGGTGACAATGCGCGTGGGAAATGGTTCCAAAGTCGATGTGATCGCGGTCGGCACGCTACCTCTACATTTACCATCGGGATTAGTTTTAGACCTGAATAATTGTTATTTGGTGCCAGTGTTGAGCATGAACATTATATCTGGATCTTGTTTGAAGCAAGACAGTTATTCATTTAAATCAGAGAATAATGGTTGTTCTATTTATATGAGTAATATCTTTTATGGTCATGCACCCTTGAAGAGTGATCTATTTTTATTAAATCTCGATAGTAGTGATACACATATTCATAATGTTGAAGCCAAAAGATGCAGAGTTGATAATGATAGTGCAACTTATTTGTGGCATTGCCGTTTGGGTCATATTGGTGTAAAGTGCATGAAGAAACTCCATACTGATGGACTTCTGGAATCAGTTGATTATGAATCACTTGGTACTTGCGAACCATGCCTCATGGGTAAGATGACTAAAACGCCGTTCTCCGGAACTATGGAGCGAGCAACTGATTTGTTGGAAATCATACATACTGATGTATGTGGTCCAACGAATATTGAGGCTCGCGGCGGGTATCGTTATTTTCTCACCTTCATAGATGATTTGAGCAGATATGGGTATATCTACTTGATGAAACACAAGTATAAAACATTTGAAAATTTCAAAGAATTTCAGAGTGAAGTGGAAAATCATCGTAACAAGAAAATAAAATTTCTATGATCTGATCGTGGAGGAGAATATTTGAGTTACAAGTTTGGTTTACATTTGAAGAAATGCGGAATAGTTTCGCAACTCACGCCACCCGGAACACCACAACGAAATGGTGTGTCCGAACGTCGTAATCGTACTTTACTAGATATGGTGCGATCTATGATGTCTCTTACTGATTTACCGCTATCGTTTTGGGGCTATGCTTTAGAGACGGCCGCATTCACGTTAAATAGGGCACCATCAAAATCCGTTGGGATGACGCCTTATGAACTGTGGTTTGGCAAGAAACCAAAGTTGTCGTTTCTTAAAGTTTGGGGTTGCGATGCTTATGTGAAGAAACTTCAACCAGATAAGCTCGAACCCAAATCGGAGAAATGTATCTTCATAGGATACACAAAAGAGACTATTGGGTACACCGTCTATCACAGATCTGAGGGCAAGATTTTTGTTCTAAATTCAGAACCTTTCTAGAGAAGGAGTTTCTCTCGAAAGAAGTGAGTGGGAGGAAAGTAGAACTTGATGAGGTAACTGTACCTGCTCCTTTATTGGAAAGTAGTTCATCACAAGAACCGGTTCCTGTGACAACTACACCAATCAGTGAGGAAGCTAATGATAATGATCATGAAACTTCAGATCAAGTTACTGCCGAACCTCGTAGGTCAACCAAAGTGAGATCCACACCAGAGTGGTACGGTAATCCTATTCTGGAAGTCATGTTACTTAACCATGGGGAACCTACGAACTATGAGGAAGCGATGATGAGCCCAAATTCCACAAAATGGCTTGAGGCCATGAAATCTGAGATGGGATCCATGTATGAGAACAAAGTATGGAGTTTGGTTGACTTGCCCGATGATCGGCAAGCCATCGAGAATAAATAGATCTTCAAGAAGAAGACTGACGCTGATGGTAATGTAACTGTCTACAAAGCTCGACTTGTTGCGAAAGGTTTTTGATAAGTTCAAGGGGTTGACTACGATGAGACTTTCTCACCCGTAGCGATGCTTAAGTCTGTCCGAATCATGTTAGCAATTGCCGCATTTTATGATTATGAAATATGGCAAATGAATGTCAAAACTACATTCCTGAATGAATTTCTGGAAGAAGAGTTGTATATGATGTAACCGGAAGGTTTTGTTGATCCAAAAGATGCTAAAAAAGTGTGCAAGCTCTAGCGATCCATTTATGGACTGGTGCAAGCCTCTCGGAGTTGGAATAAATGCTTTGATAGTGTGATCAAAGCATATGGTTTTATACAGACTTTTGGAGAAGCCTGTATTTACAAGAAAGTGAGTGGGAGCTCTGTAGCATTTCTGATATTATATGTAGATGACATATTATTAATTAGAAATGATATAGAATTTCTGGATAGCATAAAGGGATACTTGAATAAAAGTTTTTCGATGGAAGACCTCGGTGAAGATGCTTACATATTGGGCATCAAGATCTATAGAGATAGATCAAGACGCTTAATTGGATTTTCACAAAGCACATACCTTGATAAAGTTTTGAAAAAGTTCAAAATGGATCAGGCAAAGAAAGGGTTCTTTCCTGTATTACATGGTGTGAAGTTGAGTCAGACTCAATGCCCGACCACAGCAGAAGATAGAGAGAAAATGAAAGATGTTCCCTATGCTTCAGCCATAGGCTCTATCATGTATGCAATGCTGTGTACCAGACCTGATGTATGCTTAGCAATAAGTTTGGCAAGGAGGTACCAAAGTAATCCAAGAGTGGATCACTGGACAGTGGTCAAGAATATCCTGAAATACCTGAAAAGGACTAAGGATATGTTTGTCGTTTATGGAGGTGACAAAGAGCTAGTCGTAAATGGTTACGTCGATGCAAGCTTTGACACTGATCTGGGCGAATCTAAATCACAAACCGGATACGTGCTTATATTGAACGGAGGAGCTGTGAGTTGGTGCAGTTCTAAACAAAGCGTCATGGCGGGATCTACATGCTAAGCGGAGTACATAGCTGCTTCGGAAGCAGCAAATGAAGGAGTCTGGATGAAAGAGTTCATTTCCGATCTAGGTGTCATACCTAGTGCATCGGGACCAATGAAGATCTTCTGTGACAATACTGGTGCAATTGCCTTGGCAAAGGAATCCAGATTTCACAAGAGGACCAAGCACATCAAGAGACGCTTCAATTCCATCCAGGACCAAGTCCAGGTGGGAGACATAGAGATTTGCAAGATACATACAGATCTGAATGTTGCAGACCCGTTGACTAAGCCTCTTCCATGAGCAAAACATGATCAACACCAAGACTCCATGGGTGTTAGAATCATTACTTTGTAATCTAGATTATTGACTCTAGTGCAAGTGGGAGACTGAAGGAAATATGCCATAGAGGCAATAATAAAGTTATTATTTATTTCCTCATATCATGATAAATGTTTATTATTCATGCTAGAATTGTATTAACCGGAAACATGATACATGTGTGAATACATAGACAAACTTAATGTCACTAGTATGCCTCTACTTGACTAGCCCATTACTCAAAGATGGTTATGTTTCCTAACCATAGACATGTGTTGTCATTTGATTAACAGGATCACATCATTAGGAGAATGATGTGATTGACTTGACCCATTCCGTTAGCTTAGCACTTGATCGTTTAGTATGTTGCTATTGCTTTCTTCATGACTTATACAAGTTCCCATAACTATGAGATTATGCAACTCCCATTTACCGGAGGAACACTTTGTGTGCTACCAAACGTCACAACGCAACTGGGTGATTATAAAGGAGCTCTATAGGTGTCTCCAAAGGTACATGTTGAGTTGGCATATTTCGAGATTAGGTTTTGTCACTCCGATTGTCGGAGAGGTATCTCTGGGCCCTCTCGGTAATGCACATCAATATAATCCTTGCAAGCAATGTAGCTAATGAGTTAGTTACGGAATGATGCATTACATAACGAGTAAAGAGACTTGCCGGTAACGAGATTGAACTAGGTATTGGATACCGACGATCGAATCTCGGGCAAGTAACATACCGATGACAAAGGGAACAACGTATGTTGTTATGCGGTTTGACCAATAAAGATCTTCGTAGAATATGTAGGAGCCAATATGAGCATCCAGGTTCCGCTATTGGTTATTGACCCGAAATGGTTCTCGGTCATGTCTACATAGTTCTCGAACCCGTAGGGTCCGCATGCTTAAGGTTCCGATGACAGTTATATTATGAGTTTATGAGTTTTGATGTACCGAAGTTTGTTCGGAGTACCGGATGTGATTACGGACATGACAAGGAGTCTCAAAATGGTCGAGACATGAAGATTGATATATTGGAAGCCTATATTTGGATGTTGGAAGTGTTCCGGGTGAAATCGGGATTTTACCGAAGTACCGGGAGGTTACTGGAACCCCCCGGGGGCTTATTGGGCCTACATGGGCCTTAGTGGAGAAGAGGAGAGGAGGCAAGGGCTGGGCCGCGCGCCCCTCCCCCCTAGTCCGAATAGGACAAGGAGATGGGGGCGGCGCCCCTCTTTCCTTCCTGTCTCCCTCCTCCTTCACCCCTTCTCCTAGTCCAATAAGGAAAGGAGGGAGTCCTACTCCCGGTGGGAGTAGGACTCCCCTTGGCGCGCCCCTCCTTGGCCGGCCGCCGCCTCCCCCTTGGCTCCTTTATATACGGGGGCAGGGGGGCACCTCTAGACACAACAATTGATCTCTTGATCTCTTAGTCGTGTGTGGTGCCCCCCTCCACCATAGTCCTCGATAATATTGTAGTGGTGCTTAGGCGAAGTCCTGCGACGGTAGAACATCAACATCGTCACCACTCCGTCGTGCTGACGGAACTCTTCCCCGACATTCTGCTGGATTGGAGTACGAGGATCGTCATCGAGCTGAACGTGTGCTAGAACTCGGAGGTGCCGTAGT
Source organism: Triticum dicoccoides (assembly GCF_002162155.2). Lineage (NCBI taxonomy): Eukaryota > Viridiplantae > Streptophyta > Magnoliopsida > Poales > Poaceae > Triticum > Triticum dicoccoides. Next base: position 263,494,635 of record NC_041383.1, on the reverse strand, counting down.
TTCGGTGCTTGATCGGTCGGGCCGTGAAGACGTACGACTACATCAACCGCGTTGTTCTAAGGCTTCCACTTTCGGTCTACGAGGGTACGTGGACAACACTCTTCCCTCTCGTTGCTATGCATCACCATGATCTTGTGTGTGCGTAGGATTTTTTTTGAAATTACTACGTTCCCCAACTCTAGCACCACTCCATATCCATCTCACTGTGCCCCCGCGCACCGTCGCCTCGCTTGCCTCCCCCAGTACCACTATTCCCTCGTTAGCCGCTCCATCATCGACAACCTTCTCCCTCGTAAATCAAGCCCCCCAAAACCCCACCTTCCAAACTCCACCATGGTCGAACGCGAACCACACAACATCCATATGAGCCGCGATTGGAGCAATCTCCCTAGTGACATCCTTGACCTCTGTTGTTCGTGTATGGATATGTTGAGCATCGTGCGGCTGGCTGCATGCTCGAGGGACATGCACACGGCCATCATTGAAGCGATGCCTAAGCTTTTCAAGACATCCTGCTTGCTGCTATCTGGTCTTGCGAGATTGGCTCACCATGACACAGAGGTGTACATGATGCCCCTCGACTTTAATCCAACCTCCATTAGCCGAAACTTCTTTGCAGGTTTGTAGTGAGTCGCCATACATCATTTCCCTCGACTTTGATCCAATCACCATATCTCAAAATGTCTTGGCAGGTATGTACTGGGTCGACATGAACTCCCACTGGATGGCTGCCGTCAGAGAAGACGGGAGAAAGTTGGTGCTCGTGATCTTCCAGACCTCCCATGAGATTATCCTTCCTCCGTTGGATTATATAGGGTTTTACCGTCGCGGTCCAAGTCATCTAGATTACCACGGCAGTTGGACAGACCTTGTTTTGCAGAAGATTGTAATCTTCCAAGTGCCCACATGACATGCGGATTATGCAGACTTCAAGCTAATTGCCTTGTTTGACCGCTGACTCGCCTATCTTTACGCTGGTGCCTTCTTTAGGTGCAGACAACTCAGCTCGCAGTGGATTGTCAAAGCTGATACACAATTCTATGATGCTATTGAACACAATGGCATCATCTACGCGACGACAAAAGCAGATGGCACCATGTATTGCTGGGTCGGCGCGTGTAAGTTGTTTTCGTCTGATGTTAATGATAATACCATGACACTGTTTGAACTTTTTGTGATGATTGGCATATCCCTGCTTGAGCAAAATTTGAGTAGAACTATGGCAACGTATTAGAGACGCCGTAAATCAGCTATATTTGGAATGAGTTAATTCATGCGATTGTGACCATGTCATTACAACCAATTTGTACCCTTGAATAATCAAACGGTTAGGAACATATGGATATTCTCCTTAATTTATTCTCCTTGAATATGTTTGTACCCTTGAATTTGAGTAGTAACCTATATACTACTAAATATGAGTGTGTATCAATAGCCATGTTAGTTTCCTCATTTTCATGATGTAGAAACATGCATCACACTGTTGGTTTCATCTAACCATACATTAGGGAAGTAAGTGTGCATATGGAGAAATTTTTATATTTGGAAGTAGTGAAATCCTGTAATGCTTACTATGTGTACATACCTATATTCGCCCTTCAGCAATCAATGGCTAGAATAACATCCTCACAAAAAAAATTCCCACAGAACATGAGTATATAACAATGCATGGTTTGTTAGTTTCCTTGAAGAATTTGTTTGTGAGGACATAACATGATTACATAACATGCATGACATGGTAGTTTCCTGTGAAGAATCGGTTGCGAGATAACATGAGTATAACCATGCATGGCACTTCTATATTTTCGAACCCAGTATGCATTTCCCTGTATTTTCCTCTTAGTTCCAACAGGGACATATCAATGCTATTTCTTGAATTATCCTACTCATACTCTGAACAATGCTGATCTTACATTAACAGTGCATGTCATTTCTAAGATGATGCAGTGTCCCTACAGTTACTACCCTTTGTAATCACACCACCTTTGCCAAAAACAAAGAAGCACAACTGGTTCCTCGCTTGATCAGGAGACAACAAAAGACTGATGATCATTCGCACACATGAGCCGGAAAAGTTATATTGCAAAAACCCCATTGTGTACAAGCACCGTGAAATATGTGAGTATCCGGACAGTGGCTGTTACGTCTATGAGCAGGATACCAGCTTGTTGGGTCCTTCAGGATTTTTGACTTGGAGGCGGGTAAACAGCCTTGGTTCACACTCTCTGTTTCTCAGACTCGATTATCTGATTAACCAGGAAATCACCGTTGTCAAGGACCTTGATGGCAGAGAAGCTCTGTTTTCTATGGAAAACTGTGTCTACATGGCGAGCCCTAGGAGTTCGGGAGCAAACTACCTTGCTTGTCAACGATACAGCCTGCAACCAAAAGAAGGTGAGAATGACACATGCATCTGGATTAACTTTGATCCTTGGATGTCTCAAGTCTGACATGCAATGATGTGGTTCAAGCCTTCCGGTTGATAGGTAATTGGGCTGTTGCGTCGAAAGGGTGGAGTACTGGTGTCTCCGGATCACTGGTGGCTGAAGCGGGGCTGCAAATTATGATGGTGTTGGATCATCCCTCTTCGAATGACTTGTTGTCTTTGCTGCTTGTTCTGGATGGCTAGTTCTCTCTTTTGTTATGCATATTCCTTGTCATTTGGTCATCCTCGTCTATGTCACTCGTACTATGTAATAGTTGCCTCTATTTAGAATGTCATTCTCATCTGGATCACAAGAGTCTGAGCGCTGCAGATGGGTGCTTTGTGGTGGTGTAGCAAGACTTCTTATGAACTATCACATCTTGTTGTTTATGTCAGTAGTAGTCACTAGTCAGTATTTGAATGTTGTATATATCGTTGTTTCGAACTGTTTATTGTCTCGAACTGCTGGTTGCCTAAATGAGGGCATTACCATTCTCCAGTGTTCAGAGTATATATCCTTTTTTCAAGTTACAATTTGAGCTCAGTGTCTTTTCGATGAAGTACACTTGTTTGGGCCAGCGAGATGTCGTTGAATATGGGCCGAGTAGTAATGCAATGCCAAACAGGTCAATTATGAATCTCAGGTCGGGCTCTCAAAAGATCCTCAAAAAAAGGCTGGGCTCGCAAAAAAAGAAAGAATAAGGACTCTTAGGCTGACATGTGGGCGCCACCGGTGTTTTCGTGCGCTTGTGCACCGAGAGCATATTGGCGCGTGTTCAAAATTCATGCCACTTTTTCATCCCAAATCTCCCGTCCCTCCCCCACCTCTGGAATCTTGATTCCTACTCCAGTTCCCCCAAATCCCCCTCTTGTACTCCATGTACTCAAACACACTATCATGTCGCTGGTCAACGCGGATCTCCGTGCCGGAGATCCTAAGGTCTGTCCTGCTTTAGGGCGCTGCGTGCTGTCGCTCAACAGTGGCATGGCGGCGCTTGATGACCAGTTTGCCGGCAAAGTGCTGATGGTAACCATAGCCTCCCGTCTCGCCGGATGACCTTGTCAAAGCTCTTGGCATTGCGCACGATATCCAACTAAGTGACTTGCTCGTCGAAGTCTGTCAGCCACCGGCTGATTTCTTCGTCAGGTTCCGGAAAACTTTCGACTGCAGTCATGTGTTCGATTCTTCCCGAGGTTTGTTCTGCGATGGCGCGCTGGTGAGCTTTGATCGGTATCAGCCAGGATGGGGCTCAGTTCCCTCTGAGCTTGAGTTTTTATAAAGCTTACCTTCCACGGCATGCCTCGACGTTCTTGGAACAACGAGTCCATGAATGAGGTTATCAAAGACCTTGGAGGTGATCTTGTAAGTATGTTTGTTCCTCTAGACAGCTAGGCTCTGACAGTTATGGCATGGATGAAGAAGCCGTCCACCATACCTAAGGTGATTGGTGTTGAGATACTGGTGCGGGAACCGGGGTTGTACTATTCGTCGCCACCAAGGCTGCCGCGGACCACGTTAGGGATATACCTGTATCGAGTGTTCGTGCATGTCGAAGAAGTGGTCAATCCATCAATCGAAGCCCTGCCGCCGCCGCTGGTGCCAGGGTCTGTCTATGACGTCCATTACAGGAGTCAACGTCAGACTTTCCCTGTGTTGCCTGGAACGATGGATGGCATAGGGCCTACTCCATCGCGCGGCGGAGGCCACTGCTTCTTTGGGAGAAGAGGCAGGGCTGGCTGCCTGGATGTGCTCTAATTTGAAGTAACAACTGAATCATGTCAGATACTAGTTAAATCCGAGATATCGCTGTGAAGCACTGATGTGCCTGTACATTTGATTGTGACCTGTTCTATTTTTGTACTTGAATTTTTTTAGAAAGGGTTGTATGTCAACCTAATGTGCTAGCAGAACTTATTGTGTTGTCAGCATTCAAGATATTTCCCCGTCATTGACAAAGACGATGAACCGTTATGTACGAGTTCGTTGTTTTCAACATAGCCCTACCCGTAGCGATCCACTGCTTCCACCCTGATTGTGCCACCTGCGTGAAATTTTTATATGCAAGTTCAGTGTGCTATGATGTCCTATATGATTGTGTCAACTATATAAGTTTATACTGAGCATCAACAATTAATGCATATGGCTGAAAGATGTATTTACGAGCATCGACCGATGGGTCTCTCTCTCTCTCTCTCTCTCTCTCTCTCTCACACACACACACACACACACACACACAAGTGGTACCCATTGAATTATTTCTTCGCTCGTGACAACTTTTAATTAGGTTCCATTGTACACTAACTTTTTTCTTAAGTTATTAATTGAGCTCAGTGACTTCAAAAAGTTGTACAGAAGCCTTGTTTGGGCCTTTCGGCATCGTTGAATGTGGGCTGAGTAGCCATGTGAAGTTGTACTGTACTACACAAGCCTTTTGTTTGAACATTAGCAATGCAACTGGGCCGACAGTTGTACACAATATCCTAAAATAGGCACAGCCTAGCCTATCTTTCTTTCAAATAAAATGCACAACCCAATTCTTTTTTTATATAATAAGATTACCTAGCCCAACTTAATTTTTTAATAATATTTGTGTCTAAATATTATTTTTATATGAAATGCTTAGTCCAGACCATCATTGTTTTTTCACCTATCCCAGAAAATGGGTCCATTTCTACTAAAATCAAATGGCTTGTAAATTATCAGAAATTATAAATGCGCTACATGTATGGAATATTATTTTTGACCCAGCTCATTAAATAGGTGTATTCCAATAAATAATCAAATGTGTTGTAAAATATCATAAATATTATTTTTTGAGAAACAATTATCAGAAATAGTAAATCGGCTATTATTATTATTTTTATCCATCCCAGGAAATAGATTATTTTTTGAGTCATAGCCCAGAAAATAGATTTATTGGCAAACAAAATGAAATGGGCTGTAAAACCTAAATAAATGGGCTGCATTCCGGCACAACTTTCGAAGCTGACTTTGTTGGCCCACTAGACGAAGCCTGCGCAAGGTCTTGTCCATTTAGTTAACAAAATGATTTAATGGTCTAAAAAAAGAGTCAACAAATCATTCTGACATCTGTAGTCGTTGGATTGACATCCAACGACGATCCTGCTTCTTCAATCTCTGATCTAGTTGCTCTTGCTCCAGCCGCCAAAACCATCGCCGGCTGGAGCGCCTGCATCTGCTTCCCATGGCCAGCTATGCTGCCGCGCATGCCTCGCCGTCCCACTCTACTCCCAATGGTGTCCAGGTCATACTTGTACTCACCCACACCTTCCGTTATTCTCCGGCGAAGGCAGCCTCACTAGGCAGCTGAACCAGTCCCTCATACTCCCCTTCGCCAGGGACTCCAGTGCCCCTCTGATGAGGACATCAATACCATTGTTACACCCACAACCCCTACTGCTACGTATACTGGACCAATTACTAGAGCTCACGCATGCCAATTAAATTATCAGGTATGTTCGTTTCTTGGTAATGATTCTAATGTTCATGAGAATATGATGCTGCCTAAATTGGATACATTTGTTTTGCTCACAAATGAAGGGCCTGACATGGATAAGAGGGAAGAACACTGGAGCAAGACCAAGCATGGAGATGATGGCATGCACAAGGGGAACAAGAACAGAGTTACAAGTGATGATTTCAGGACTTTGAAGCCACCATAATGAGTGCATGAAGCCTTGGACGAAATATACAAGATGCCACTTCACAAATTTCGTCCAGAGGCTATTCTAGGTGTTGCGTCACCTTATTATTGGGCCAGGCCCATGTAATTTCGAAATGCATAAGTATATGTTATTTTTAGAGTCCATATGTGTGGGGAAACAAGAGATAGGGTTGGTTTTGGACCCCCTCCACCAAGGGCCACGAAATTCCCCCCTCTTCCTCCATATATACAACCCTTAGGGCACCGTTTAGACTTTGGGTTTTGTTTAGATTAAAAGTTTGTCATAGCTGCAACTTCGTGTACTTTGTTTGTGTACAACATATAGACAAAGGCGTCACAGAACCCCACATTCATTAATAAAGCTTTCCTGTTATATTCGCAATATCCAGATTGCAATCTTAGGTTCTTGCTAGTTCTCCGTTTGCTTGCAGGAAATAGACCTTCGTGGTCAGGTTGATCATGCTCCGGCGTGGTTAATAACCTCTCGGAGTTGGTTTAGCGATTGCTAAGGCGCGACGTCCTCGCATGTTCGTAGTCGGATCATCAAAGTCGACTTCCCAAAATGATAGCCACCATCTCATCGAAAGACGGGACACCTTTGCCTTTATCACCCGTGTTCCATGACTCCAGATCGTTCCCATCTTAGGCCTCGCTGTCGTCCAGCGCCATTGTGCTCTCGGCGCGTCGGTCAACGTGGTCAAGGAACGCCTTCCATCGGAAGAGGACTGTACGTGGAGAGGCCGACAGCTGGGTCCACGGCTGCAACAAGGAAGTGCCTACACGCAAAATAATGATTCCTCCACCTGACAGCAGGACCTACGGGAAGGGCCTCGAAAAAAAGTTTCCCCCTGACAGCTGGGACCCGCCAGCTACATCTTCGTACTCAAGAAAGTGCGTCCGTATTATGGGCAAAAAAATGATTCTTCCCCCTGACAGTTGGGACCCACCAGCTACATGTTCGCACAGAAGGAAGTGCCTCCTTATCCTCCTTGATAGCTGGGACCCACCAGCTATATCTTCGCACGGAAGGAAATACCTCCTTATCCTCCCTGACAGCTGGGACCCACCGGGTCGAACCGTACGTCGGGTTCTCTGTCTGGTCGCGATTGTGTACGTATATACAAGTCGATTGGTCTCTTTGCAGCGATGAACCATGTTCGAGTAAGGAGATGCACGTGTCGTAGTAGAGGCGCGGACGTGGCATGCCACACAGTCCCATCTATATATATCGTGTACACGTACATACAACCACGCTGCAAGAAATTAAATATGGCTACATACGTACATACGGGCGGGGTCTCGAACGCGTACTCGTGCATACGTACGGCCAGGGCTCGTGTCCATGGAGAGGCAACAGACAGCAGCGATGTCGTCTTGTTCATCACCAACTAATCGGCTAGGTCGGAATGTAGGAAACAACATCATCTTCACCGAGAGCCAAGTGACTGGGTCGGAATGCGTTCGGTTCATCAGGAGCGAAGCCATTGGGTCGGAATGCGTCGTGTTCATCGAGAGCCAACCGTCTTGGACAGAACAGCGGGAACGAGGCCTGGCGTACTACAGAACGAAGGAAACGAGCCTTCTGTTCGACCGCGTATGGTTGAAACGGGGTCCTATTCATCGGGAAGGGTCTGGCGTACCGCAAAATGGTGGAAACGGACTTCAGTTCAAGCTCCTACAGTCGAAACGGGGTCCTGTTGATCGGGAGGGGTGTGGTGTACCGCAAAACTGAGGAAACGAACTTCTCTTCGACCTCCTACGGTCGAAACATGGGGTCCTGTTCATAGGAGGGGTGTGGCGTACCGCAAAACGGGACTCCACGGGCTATTGTTCATCCACCGTCGACTTCCTCTAGCCTCCACCTGCTACTGTTCATCCACCATCGACTTCCTCCAGCCTCCACCGACAACTGTTCATCCAGCCCTCCACGGGGGCCCGTTCATCCAGCCTCCACCGGCTACTGTTCAACTAGCCCTCCATGGGGTCCTATTCAACCATCCCCTCCACGGGGTCCTGTTCAATCAGCCCTTCACCGGCTCCCTCCACCGACTACTGTTCATCCACCCCACCTCCTCGATCGGGATCCTGTTCATCCAGCGGCAATGGCCTCTACTACCACGGGATCCTTTTCATCCAACCCCCACCAGGAACTATTCATCCAACCAACCACGTATGTCTCGACTCATTCAACCAACTCCACGTTCACTGTTCATCAAGAGGCAGCAGATTCGATCGGCTTCAGTTAGGAGCAGTAGCGAAGGAATCACTCGGGTTTAGTTAACAGCAAGGGATCAATCGTGGTTTAGTAACATAGCTAGTGCAATCACTCGGGTTCAATTAGAGTCTCGAGACCCCCTGGCAGTTTTTAGGCCAAAATTTCGGCGACCGAAAATATTTTTCCCTGTCCTATTTTTAGGTTCCAAGGAGCATTTTCAGACACTTGCCATCATAGTGATTTTTTGTCGCATTTTTTGTCGTCATTGCCCTGATTTCTGAAAAATAGTCAAAAACTTTTGTGCCTATCCTGGTGCCGAGGAGGATGACAATTATGCATGTGATTACGAGGATGAGGTTGATCAAAATCAGAACTATGTGCAACCACCAACACCACCACCAGCAGGTCGACCTCAGGTATATATTCGCAATGGTAGGCCTGCACTATCACCTCAGGTACGAGATCATGACCATATTCGTAAACTGAAATTAAATATTCCATCATGTGAGGGTAGATACATTCCTGATGTATATCTTACTTGGGAGTTAGAAACTGAACAACATTTTACATGTTTACAATATCCCGAGGAGAGACGGGTTGTTGCTGCTGTTTGTGCTTTCACTACTTTTGCATGTGTATGGTGGTCTAAACATTGTAGATTATATCCTATTCTAGCTACTTGGGCTGCTTTGAGAACTGCTATGCATACTCGTTGGGTTCCACCATATTATCAACGTGAATTACTTAAAAAACTACAGTGTTTGGGACAAGGGAAAAATTTTGTAGAAGAATATTACTAGGAATTACAAACTGGCATGATTAGATGGGTATTGTTGAGGAGAATGAAGCTATGCTTGCACATTTTATGGGTGGATTAAATAGAGAGATTCAGACCATTCTAGAGTATAAGGAGTATACTAATATCACTTGTTTATTCCATCTTGCTTGTAAATCTGAACGTGAAGTGCAGGATCGACAAGCATTGGCGCGAACTAACTTTTCTGCAGGTCGGCCTTCATCATGGACACCGCGTGCATCTTCTACTTCCACTGCACCAGCACCTCCATCAGGTGCCATCTCCAGCCGTGATACAAGAAAGCAGGCACAACCACCACTATCTGCCAAGAGCGCACCTGCCGGGCCTGCACAGAGCTCTTCTTCTTCCATGGCATCAACAGGGCACACAAGTGATATTATTTGTCGTTGTTATAAGGGAAGAGGTCATTATGCGAGAGAATGCAAATCTCAGCGTGTGATGATTGCTACTGAGGATGGTGGGTATGAGTCCGCTAGTGACTATGATGAGGAGACTCTAGCTCTTATTACACGTGAAGAACATGGTGGAGATGATTCTGAACATGAGACGCAATACAAGGCTCCTGAAGATGCTGACAGGTATGAATGTTTAGTTGCTCAATGTGTTTTGAGTGTGCAGGTCACACAAGCTGCGCAAAATCAGAGGCATAATTTGTTCCATACAAAGGGAGTTGTGAAGGAACGTTCTGTTCGCGTCATCATTGATGGAGGGAGCTGCAACAACTTGGCTAGCATGGAGATGGTGGAGAAGTTATCTCTCACCACAAGACCACATCCACATCCTTACTATATCCAATGGTTCAATAACAGTGGCAAGGTTAAGGTATCATGTTGTTCGTGTGCATTTTAGTATCTCTACATATGCTGATTATGTTGATTGTGATGTGGTACCCATGCATGCGTGTTCCTTATTACTTGGTAGACCATGGAAATTTGATAAAAATTCTGTACACCATGGTAGAAACAATCAGTATACTCTTCTTCATAAGGATAAACATATTACTTTCTTCCTATGTCTCCTGATTCCATTTTGAAAGATAATATCAATAGAGCTAATAAAGGAAAACAGGAGAAAAATAAGAGTGAAAATCAGATTGTGGCAAAAGACTTTGAGCAACAAATGAAGCTTAATAATAAACCATCTAGTGTTTCTTCTGAAATTAAATTGAAAAGTGCATGTTTATTTGCCACCAAATCTGATATTGATGAGCTAGATTTCAGCAAATCTGTTTGCTATGCTTTTGTGTGCAAAGAGGCATTATTTTCATTCGAGGACGGGCCTTCCTCTTTGCCTCTTGCTGTCACTAACATTTTGCAGGAGTTCACTGACGTGTTTCCACAAGACGTGCCACCGGGATTACCACCTATTTGAGGGATTGAGCATCAGATTGACTTAATTCCCGGTGCTTCACTGCCAAACCGTGCGCCATACCGTACCAATCCAGAGGAGACGAAGAAGATTATGCGTCAAGTACAGGAGCTTCTCGACAAAGGTTATATACGCGAATCCCTTAGTCCTTGTGTTGTTTCTATTATTCTAGTGTCGAAAAAGGATGCTACATCGTGTATGTGTGTTGATTGTAGAGGCATTAATAATATTACTATTCATTATCATCATCCTATTCCTAGGCTAGATGAATTGAGTGGCTCTACAATATTCTCCAAAGTTGATTTGTGTAGTGGATACCATCAAATTCGTATGAAATTGGGGGATGAATGGAAAACAACATATAAAACTAAGTTTGGATTATATGAGTGGTTAGTCATGCCTTTTGGGTTAACTAATGCACCTAGTACTTTCATGAGATTAATGAACAAAGTTTTACGTGCTTTCATTGGACGATTTGCAGTAGTCTATTTTGATGATATACTGATTTTGAAGGAAATATGCCCTAGAGGCAGTAATAAAGTTATTATTTATTTCCTTATATCATGATAAATGTTTATTATTCATGCTAGAATTGTATTAACCGGAAACATGAAACATGTGTGAATACATAGACAAACATATTGTCACTAGTATGCCTCTACTAGACTAGCTCATTAATCAAAGATGGTTATGTTTCCTAACCATACACATGAGTTGTCATTTGATTACCGGGATCGCATCATTAGTAGAATGATGTGATTGACATGACCCATTCCGTTAGCTTAGCACTTGATCGTTTAGTATGTTGCTATTGCTTTCTTCATGACTTATACAAGTTCCTATAACTATGAGATTATGCAACTCCCGTTTATCCGAGGAACACTTTGTGTGCTAACAAACGTCACAACGTTACTGGATGATTATAAAGGAGCTCTACATGTGTCTCCAAAGGTACATGTTGAGTTGGCGTATTTCGAGATTAGGTTTTGTCACTCCGATTGTCGGAGAGGTATCTCTGGGCCCTCTTGGTAATGCACATCACTATAAGCCTCGCAAGCAATGTAGCTAATGAGTTAGTTACAGAATCATGCATTACTGATGTCTACTACACAACCTTCTTCTTGTAGACGTTGTTGGGCCTGCAAGTGCACAGGTTTGTAGGACAGTAGCAAATTTCCCTCAAGTGGATGGCCTAAGGTTTATCAATCCGTGGAAGGCGTAGGATGAAGATGGTCTCTCTCAAAGAACCCTGCAACCAAATAAAAAAGAGTCTCTTGTGTCCCCGGCACACCCAATACAATGGTAAATTGTATAGGTGCACTAGTTCGGCGAAGAGAGGGTGATACAAGTGCAATATGGATAGTAGATATAGGTTTTTGTAATCTGAAATATTAAAACAGCAATGTAACTAATGATAAAAGTGAGCATAAACGGTATTGCAATGATAGGAAACAAGGCCTAGGGTTCATACTTTCACTAGTGCAAGTTCTCTCAACAATAATAACATAGATAGATCATATAACAATCCCTCAACATGCAACAAAGAGTCACTCCCAAGCCACTAATAGCGGAGAACAAACGTAGAGATTATGGTAGGGTATGAAACCACCTCAAAGTTATTCTTTCGGATCGATCTATAAAAGAGTTCGTACTAGAATAACACCTTAAGACACAAATCAACCAAAACCCTAATGTCACATAGATACTCCATTGTCACTTCAAGTATCCATGGGCATGATTATACGATATGCATCACACAATCTCAGATTCATCCAACCAACACAAAGTACTTCAAAGAGTGCCCCAAAGTTTCTACCGGAGAGTCAAGAACGTGTGCCAACCCCTATGCATAGGTTCATGGGAGGAACCCGCAAGTTGGTCACCAAAACATACATCAAGTGGCACATGATATCCCATTGTCACCACAGATAAACACAGCAAGACATACATCAAGTTTTCTCATAAAGGACTCAATCCGATAAGATAACTTCAAAGGGGAAACTCAATTCATCACAAGAGAGTAGAGGGGGAGAAACATCATAAGATCCAACGACAATAGCAAAGCTCGGGATACATCAAGATCGTGCCATAGAGGGAACACGAGAGAGAACACGAGAGAGAGATCAAACACATAGCTACTGGTACATACCCTCAGCCCCGAGGGTGAACTACTCCCTCCTCGTCATGGAGAGCACCGGAATGATGAAGATGGCCACCGGTGATGGATTCCCCCTCCGGCAGGGTGCCATAACGGGCTCCCGAGAGGTTTTTGGTGGCTACAGAAGCTTGCGGCGGTAGAACTCCCAATCTATCTTGATATTCGATGGTTTTAGGGTACATAGGCTTATATAGGCGAAAGAAGTCGGTCGGGGGAGCCTCGAGGGGCCCACAAGGATCTTCTGACGTGAACTCCAAGTCTCCAGGATCATAATCTTCCAAAAAATCACGTTGCCGAAGGTTTCATTCCATTTGGACTCCGTTTGATATTCCTTTTCTTCGAAATACTGAAACAGGAAATAAAACAGCAATATGGGCTGGGCCTCCGGTTAATAGGTTAGTCCCAAAAGTAATATAAAAGTGTATAATAAAGCCCATAATCATTCAGAACACATAGTAATATAGCATGAATGCTTCATAAATTATAGATACGTTGGAGACATATCAGCATCCCCAAGCTTAATTCCTACTCATCCTCGAGTAGGTAAATGATAAAAGAAATAATTTATGAAGTGTGAATGCTAGAAGGTGCACAAGTTTGATCAATGATAATTTCAATCACCTTTTCTAGCATGATAATATGTCATAATAGTAGTTCATCTCATAAAACTTCTCATGATAAAGTAACAAGCAATTCACATGTCAAAGCATAGACCATAAACTTTCTTGAAAACTAGCAAACTTAATTCTCAGTCATTCAAACAATTGCAATCCATCTTATTTTCAGGAATATCAAACTCCACAAACTCAACTATCATATGGTCCTCTACAATTGCTAACACTCACGCAATATTAATGGTTATGAAGTTTTAATCAGACATAGAGAAAGATTGGGGCTTATAATGTTGCCTCCAAATGTATTCACCTTTGGGTGATGTCAATGATAATAGTTCATGCTAACTTACATCCAATTGGATATATATATCAAGATCACCCCAACACAAAGTGCTTGCCAATGGATAAAATGAAAAAGGGAAAGGTGAAGATCACCTTGACTCTTGCATAAAGTAAAAGACATAAAGTAAAAGATAGGCCCTTCGCAGAGGGAAGCAGAGGTTGTCATGCGCTTTTAGGGTTGGATACACAAAATCTTAATGCGAAAGAACGTCACTTTATATTGCCCCTTGTATATGGACCTTTATTATGCAGTCCGTCGCTTTTATTGCTTCCATAACAAGTTCGTACAAAGCTTATTTTCTCCGCACTAATAAGTCATGCATATTTAGAGAGCAATTTTTATTGCTTGCACCGATGACAACTTACTTGAAGGATCTTACTCAATCCATAGGTAGGTATGGTGGACTCTCATGGCAAAACTGGGTTTAAGGATATTTGGATGCACAAGTAATATCTCTACTTAGTGCAAGGAATTTTGGCTAGCATGAGGGGGAAAGGCAAGCTCAACATGTTTGAATGATCCATGACAATATACTTTAACTGAGATGTCGGAAAACATAACCCATTATGTTGTCTTCCTTGTCCAACGTTAACTCTTTAGCATGTCATACTTAATGAGTGCTCCCAACTATAAAATATGTCTACAATAGTATATTTATATATGAAATCTCTCTTCCTTCAATATTCTTTCATGAAATTGTTCAAATGACCAATACAATGCTTGCTATCCTCCAATAAATTTACAACCTCTACTTCTTAGACATGAAGTCATTACTCCCCATGGGATAAGAAAATGAGGCATATATAAATTCAGATTTATGACATTTAACTAATTCAACCAATTACTCATAGGATAAGTGAAGCACACGAGTAAATGACAAACTACTCCAAAAAGATATAAGTTAAGATCAATGAGTAGCTAAATAATTGTGTAGCTAATGTGAAGATTCTCTCTCATTAAAGAATTTCAGATCTTGGTATTTTAATCAAGCAGCAAGCAAAACAAAATAAAATGACATTGCAAGGACAACACAACTCATGTGAAGAAGCAAAAACTTAGGCTCAACCGATACTAACCGATAGTTGTTGAAGAAGAAAGGTGGGACGCCTACCGGGGCATCCCCAAGCTTAGATGCTTGAGACTTCTTGAAACATTATCTTGGGGTGCCTTAGGCATCCCCAAGCTTGAACTTTTTTGTCTCCTTAATTCCTCTCATATCATGGTTTCTCTTTTTATCAAAAGCTTCATTCACACCAAATCTCAACAAGAACTCGTGAGATAGGTTAGTATAAACCAATGCAAAACCTTATCATTTTCTACTGTAACAAATCACCAAAATTATTATTCAACATTGCATACTAAATGTCTCTGCATATTTAATACTCCTATCCCCAAATAGAATCATTAAACAAGCAAACATATGCAAACAATGCAAACATAACAGCAATCTGTCAAAACAGTACAGTCTGTAAAGAATGCAAGATTCATCATACTTCCCTAACTCTAAAAATTATGAACTAAAATTCCCACTGCAGAAAATTTATCAGAGCTCATTATGCAAAAAGTTTCAACATTATATCATGCTCTGACTTTTCTAGGGAATTTTTGCAACAGCAGTAAACTTTCTGTTTTCAAACAGCAACATGTATACTAGCAAAATAAGCATGGCAAAGGCTATCCTTGACTTTTTTATTGAAACTAAAGATGCAAAACATTATTCTAAATTACAGCAAGAAAATACTAACAAAATAAAATGACGCTCCAAGCAAAACACATATCATGTGGCGAATAAAAATATAGCTCCAAGTAATGTTACCGATGAACGAAGACGAAAGAGGGGATGCCTTCCGGGGCATCCCCAAGCTTAGGCTCTTGGTTGTCCTTGAATATTACCTTGGGGTGCCTTGGGCATCCCCAAGCTTAGGCTCTTGCCAGTCCTTATTTCATAGTCCATCGAATCTTTACCCAAAACTTGAAAACTCCACAACACAAAACTCAACAGAAAACTCGTAAGCTCCGTTAGTATAAGAAAATAAAACCACCACTTAGGTACTGTAATGAACTCATTATAAATTCATATTGGTGTAATATCTACTGTAATCAAACTTATCTATTGTTCATACAACTCCGATACTACTCATAGATTCATCAAAATAAGCAAACAACACACGAAAAACAGAATCTGTTAAAAACAGAACAGTCTGTAGTAATCTGTATCAAACGTATACTTATGTAACTCCAAAAATCCTACAAAATTAGGAAGTCCTAAGCAATTTGTGTACCAATCTAGAGCAAAAATAATCAGATCAGAATCACGTTTTTGTGAATTAACAAAACTAATTTACTGGGTGCAAAAGTTTCTGATTTTCAGCAGGATCAACATAACTATCACCGTAAGCTATCCTAAAGGTCTTACTTGGCACTTTATTGAAACAAAATCTATAAAACATGATTAATACAGTAGCATAATCATGTGAACACACAAAAACAGTAAGGATAAATATTGGGTTGTCTCCCAACAAGCGCTTTTCTTTAATGCCTTTCTAGCTAGGCATGATGATGACAATGATGCTCACATAAGAGATAAGAATTGAAACATAACGGGAGCATCATGAAGCATATGAATAGCTCATTTAAGCCTAACCCACTTCCTATGCATAGGATTTTGTGAGCAAACAACTTATGGGAACAATAATCAACTAGCATAGGAAGCCAAAACAAGCATAGCTTCAAGATTTTAAGCACATAGAGAGGAAACTTGACATTATTGCAATTCCTACAAGCATATATTCCTCCCTCATAATAATTTTCAGTAGAATAATGAATGAATTAAACAATATAACCAGCACCTAAAGCATTCTTTTCATGATCTACAAGCATAGAAAATTTACTACTCTCCACACAAGCAAAATTCTTCTCATTCGGAATAGTGGGAGTATCATAAGAGACTTGAACACTAAAAATTGTTTCCACATTAAAAGAGTAATGATCAGAAAAAGGGTAATCATTATCATAACAAGATTTATAAATATAATCATCACTACTTTTTATGGCATAAGTTTCATCACAATAATCATCACAAGTAGCAACTTCGTTCTCATCATAATCGATTGAAACCTCTCCCAAGATAGTGGAATCATTAAATAAAGTTGACACTCTTCCAAATCCACTTTCGTATTCATCACAATAAAATTCAACATCCTCCAAAATAGTGGGATCACTACTTCCTAAAGTTGACACTCTTCCAAACCCACTTTCATCAATATAATCATCATAGGTAGGAGGCAAGCTATCATCATAACAACCTTGCATATCAAAACTTGGGATGCTAAAAATATCATCTTCATTAAACATAGCATCCCCAAGCTTGGGACAAACATTAATTCCAGCAAATATATTCTCAAATATTTCATCCTCATCAAACATAGCGTCCCCAAGCTTGGGTCCTTTCATATCATAAGCATAATCACTCTCATCATTAAAAATATTGATAGCACCAATATTATTGCAATTATCATCATCACAATGAGTAGTAGGAGCAACATCATTTGGGAGGGATACCTTTCTACCTTTGTTGCTCCTTCTTTTCTTTTTCTTCTTCATATTATGTGTGGGTTCAACCTTCCTCTTTGAGCTCCTTATTGATGAGATTGGTTGAATAGAAAGCTCCTCCTCGTTACCTGATTCATCATGAGAAATAATAGGAGGATATTGGGAAGTCTCTTCCCTTTCATTAGTATTTTCATCATATTCTATTTTCTTTCTTTTCTTTAGGTAATTGGCAATATAAGGATTTCCAATGCAATTCTCCGCACAAAACAAATAAATCTTTTCTAGATCAATATCAAGGGATTTCTTATGGGCAAATTCTGGAAGGTCCTTAAGTAAACTTTTCAATTCTTCATAACCCAAAAGCAAACTAAGTTCATTGTAATGAGCAATGGAGATCAAATCATCACAATTTTTGGACACGATTCGATCATGGAACAATTTGCATAGGAGATGTAAATGACCACGTTCATTGCAAAGGTCACAAGTACGGCAGAGGAATTTTAAATTTTCAGCACTCACACCTAGCCTTTCATGCAACCATTTAGTTTCTAAGTGCTTATGTCTCTTGCAATAAATATCTTCTCTATTTGGTGTGTTCATGCAAACATGCACTCCACAAAAGTTGACATGCTCATAAGAGATATTTTCATCATGACTAGAGCAACCATCATTAATACTATGGATATTCAAGGAGTTTATACTAACAACATTGCAATCATGCTCATAATTCAAAGATTTAGTACCAAGAATTTTAAAGCATTCTTCTTCTAGCACTTGAGCACAATTTTCCTTTCCATCATACTCACAAAAGATATTAAAAAGACGAAGCGTACGAGCCAAACTTAACTCCATTTTTTTGTAGTTTTCTATTATAAACTAAACTAGTGATAAAACAAGAAACAAAAAGATTCAATTGCAAGATCTAAAGATATACCTTCAAGCACTCACCTCCCCGGCAACGACGCCAGAAAAGAGCTTGATGTCTACTACACAACCTTCTTCTTGTAGACGTTGTTGGGCCTGCAAGTGCACATGTTTGTAGGACAGTAGCAAATTCCCCTCAAGTGGATGACCTAAGGTTTATCAATCCGTGGAAGGCGTAGGATGAAGATGCTCTCTCTCAAACAACCCTGCAACCAAATAACAAAGAGTCTCTTGTGTCCCCAACACACCAAATACAATGGTAAATTGTATAGGTGCACTAGTTTGGCGAAGAGAGGGTGATACAAGTGCAATATGGATAGTAGATATAGGTTTTTGTAATCTGAAATAATAAAAACAGCAAGGTAACTAATGATAAAAGTGAGCGTAAACGGTATTGCAATGATAGGAAACAAGGCCTAGGGTTCATACTTTCATTAGTGCAAGTTCTCTCAACAATAATAACATAGATAGATCATATAACAAGCCCTCAACATGCAACAAAAAGTCACTCCCAAGCCACTAATAGCGGAGAACAAATGTAGAGATTATGGTAAGGTACGAAACCACCTCAAAGTTATTCTTTCGGATCAATCTATAAAAGAGTTCGTACTAGAATAACACCTTAAAAGACACAAATCAACCCAAACCCTAATGTCACCTAGATACTCCATTGTCACTTCAAGTATCCATGGGCATGATTATACGATATGCATCACACAAGCTCAGATTCATCCAACCAACACAAAGTACTTCATAGAGTGCCCCAAAGTTTCTACTGGAGAGTCAAGAACGTGTGCCAACCCCTATGCATAGGTTCATGGGCGGAACCCGCAAGTTGGTCACCAAAATATACATCAAGTGGCACATGATATCCCATTGTCACCACAGATAAACACAACAAGACATACATCAAGTTTTCTCATAAAGGACTCAATCCGATAAGATAACTTCAAAGGGGAAACTCAATTCATCACAAGAGAGTAGAGGGGGAGAAACATCATAAGATCCAACTACAATAGCAAAGCTTGGGATACATCAAGATCGTGCCATAGAGGGAACACGAGAGAGAACACGAGAGAGAGAGAGAGATCAAACACATAGCTACTGGTACATACCCTCATCCTTGAGGGTGAACTACTCCCTCCTCGTCATGGAGAGCGCCGGGATGATGAAGATGGCCACCGGTGATGGATTCCCCCTCCGACAGGGTGCCGGAACGGGCTCCCGAGAGGTTTTTGGTGGCTACAGAAGCTTGCGGCGGTGGAACTTCCGATCTATCTTGATATTCGATGGTTTTAGGGTACATAGGCTTATATAGGCAAAAGAAGTCGGTCGAGGGAGCTTCGAGGGGCCCACGAGGATCTTCTGATGTGAACTTCAAGTCTCCAGGATCATAATCTTCCAAAAAATCACGTTGCCGAAGGTTTCATTCCGTTTGGACTCCGTTTGATATTCCTTTTCTTCAAAATACTGAAACAGGCAATAAAACAGCAATATGGGTTGGGCCTCCGGTTAATTGGTTAGTCCCAAAAGTATTATAAAAGTGTATAATAAAGCCCATAATCATTCAAAACACATAGTAATATAGAATGAATGCTTCATAAATTGTAGATACATTGGAGACGTATCAACTACATTACGAGTAAAGAGACTTGCCGGTAACGAGATTGAACTAGGTATTGAGATACCGACGATCGAATCTCGGGCAAGTAATATACTGAATACAAAGGGAACAATGTATATTGTTATGCGGTTTGACCGATAAAGATCTTCATAGAATATGTAGGAGCCAATATGAGCATCCAGGTTCCGCTATTGGTTATTGACCGGAAACAGTTCTAGGTGATGTCTACATAGTTCTCGAACCCGTAGGGTCCGCACGCTTAAGGTTTCGTTTACAGTTTTATTATGAGTTTATGAGTTTTGATGTACCGAAGGTTGTTCGGAGTCCGGAATATGATCACGGACATGACGAGGAGTCTCGAAATGGTCAAGACATAAAGATCGATATATTGGACGACTATATTTGGACACCGGAAAGGTTCCGGGTGAGATTGGGATAATACCGGATCTCCGGGAGGTTATTGGAAACCCCCGGGAGGTATATGGGCCTTATTGGGCCTTAGTGAAAAGGAGGGAGAAGAAGCAAAGGAGGGGGCGCCCCCCAAGCCCAATCCGAATTGGGAGGGGGGCTGCCCCCCCTTTCCTTCTTCCCTCCCCCTCTTCCTTCCCTTTGCTGCTACTAATAGGGAAGGGGGGAGTCCTAGTCCCGGTTGGGGTTGGACTCCCCCTAGGGCGCGCCACCCCCTTGGCCGGCCCCCTCTCCTCCACTCCTTTATATACGAGGGAGGGGGCACCCCATAGACACAACAATTGATCTCTTGATCTCTTAGCCGTGTGCGGTGCCCCCCTCCACCAAAGTCCTCGATAATATTGTAACGGTGCTTAGGCGAAGCCCTACGACGGTAGAACATCAAGATCGTCACCACGCCGTCGTGCTGACGGAACTCTTCCCCGACATTCTGCTGGATCGGAGTACGGGGATCATCATCGAGCTGAACGTGTGCTAGAACTCGGAGGTGCCGTAGTGTTGGTGCTTGATCGACCGGGCCATGAAGACGTACGACTACATCAACCGTGTTGTTCTAACGCTTCCGCTTTCGGTCTATGAGGGTACGTGGACAACACTCTCCCCTCTCGTTGCTATGCATCACCATGATCTTGCATGTGCGTAGGATTTTTTTTTGAAATTTCTACGTTCCCAACAGTGGCATCCGAGCCTGGTTTTATGCGTAGATGTTATGTGCATGAGTAGAACACAAGTGAGTTGTGGGCGATACAAGTCATACTGCTTACCAGCATGTCATACTTTGGTTCAGCAGTATTGTTGGATGAAGCGGCCCGGACCGACATTATGCGTACGCTTATGCGAGACTGGTTTTACCGCTGTGCTTTGTACACAGGTGACTAGCGGGTGTCTGTTTCTCCAACTTTAGTTGAACCGAGTGTGGCTACGCCCGGTCCTTGCGAAGGCTAAAACAACACTAACTTGACGAACTATCGTTGTGGTTTTGATGCGTAGGTAAGAACGGTTCTTGCTCAGCCCGTAGCAGCCACGTAAAATTTGCAACAACAAAGTAGATGACGTCTAACTTGTTTTTGCAGGGCATGTTCTGATGTTATATGGTCAAGACATGATGCTATATTTTATTGTATGAGATGATCATGTTTTGTAACCGAGTTATCGGCAACTGGCAGGAGCCATATGGTTGTCTCTTTATTGTATGAAATGCAAACGCCTTGTAATTGCTTTACTTTATCACTAAGCGGTAGCGATAGTCGTAGAAGCAATAGATGGCGTAACGACAATGATGCTACGATGGAGATCAAGGTGTCGCGCCGGTGACGATTGTGATCACGACGGTGCTTTGGAGATGGAGATCACAAGCACAAGATGATGATGGCCATATCATGTCACTTATATTGATTGCATGTGATGTTTATCCTTTATGCACCTTATTTTTCTTTGATTGATGGTAGCATTATAAGATGATCTCTCACTAATTATCAAGAAGTGTTCTCCCTGAGTATGCACCGTTGCTAAAGTTCTTCGTGTTGATACACCACGTGATGATCGGGTGTGATAGGCTCTACGTTCAAATACAACGGGTGCAAAACAGTTGCACACGCGGAATACTCAGGTTAAACTTGACGAGCCTAGCATATACAAATATGGCCTCGGAACACGGAGACCGAAAGGTCGAGCGTGAATTGTATAGTAGATATGATCAACATAGTCATGTTCACCATTGAAAACTACTCCATCTCACGTGATGATCGGACATGGTTTCATTCATTTGGATCACGTGATCACTTAGATGACTAGAGAGATGTCTGTCTAAGTGGGAGTTCTTAAGTAATATGATTAATTGAACTTAAATTTATCATGAACTTAGTCCTGGTAGTTTTTTTGCAAATTATGTTGTAGATCAATAGCTCGCGTTGTTGCTTTCATATGTTTATTTTGATATGTTCCTAGAGAAAATTGTGTTAGTAGCAATGATGCGGATTGGATCCGTGATCTGAGGTTTATCCTCATTGCTGCACAGAAGAATTGTGTCCTTAATGCACCGCTAGGTGACAGACCTATTACAGGAGCAGATGCAGACGTTATGAACGTTTGCCTAGCTCAATATGATGACTACTTGATAGTTTAGTGCACCATGCTTAACAGGCTTAGAATCGGGACTTCAAAGACATTTTGAACATCATGGACCATATGAGATGTTCCAGGAGTTGAAGTTAATATTTCAAGCAAATACCTGAGTTGAGAGATATGAAGTCTCCAACAAGTTCTATAGATAAAAGATGGAGGAGAATCGCTCAACTAGTGAGCATGTGCTCAGATTGTCTGGGTACTACAATCGCTTGAATCAAGTGGGAGTTAATCTTCCAGATAAGATAGTGATTGTCAGAGTTCTCTAGTCACCATCATTAAGTTAGTAGAACTTTGTGATGAACTATAGTATGCAAGGGATGACGAAAACGATTCCCGAGCTCTTCGTGATGTTGAAATCAACGAAGGTAGAAATCAAGAAAGAGCATCAAGTGTTGATGGTTGACAAGATCACTAGTTTCAAGAAAAGGGCAAAGGGAAAGAAAGGGAACTTCAAGTAGATTGAAAAGCAAGTTGTCACTCACGCGAAGAAGCCCGAAGCTGAACCAAAGACTGAAACTGAGTGCTTCTACTGCAAAGGAAATTGTCACTTGAAGCGGAAATGCCCTGAATATTTGATGGATAAGAAGGATGGCAAATTGAACAAGGGTATATTTGATATACATGTTATTGATGTGTGCCTTACTAGTGTTTATAGTAGCCCCTAAGTATTTGATACTTGTTCG
Organism: Triticum dicoccoides; assembly: GCF_002162155.2. Classification (NCBI taxonomy): domain Eukaryota; kingdom Viridiplantae; phylum Streptophyta; class Magnoliopsida; order Poales; family Poaceae; genus Triticum; species Triticum dicoccoides. Next base: position 263,471,631 of record NC_041383.1, on the reverse strand, counting down.
GTTGCTGTGATTAGTAACTCGAAATAGAAGAATAAACAGAGACTAGTTGAGGGGGAAGTGACGGTGAGTGTTGGAAGTAGTTCCAAGATTGATTTGATCATCATCACACACTCCCTATATTTTCGGGATTAGTGTTAAACCTAAATAAATGTTATTTGGCATTTGCATTGAGCATGAATATGATTTGATCATGTTTATTGCAAATATCGTTATTCATTTAAAGTTAGAGAATAATTGTTGTTCTGTTTACATGAATAAAACCTTCAATGGTCAAACACCCAATGAAAATAGTTTGTTGGATCTCGATCGTAGTGATACACATATTCATAATATTGATGCCAAAAGATGGAAAGTTAATAATGATAGTGCAACTTATTTGTGGCACTGCCGTTTGGGTCATATCGGTGTAAAGCGCATGAAGAAACTCCATAAAGATGGATTTTCGGAATCACTTGGTTATGAATCATTTGATGCTTGCGAACCGTGCCCTTTTGGGCAAGATGACTAAAACTCCGTTCTCTGGAACAATGGAACGAGCAACTGACTTGTTGGAAATAATACATACTGATGTATGCAGACCAATGAGTATTAAGGCTTGTGGCGGGTATCATTTTTTCTGACCTCCACAGATGGTTTGAGCAGATATGGGTATATCTACTTGATGAAATATAAGTCTGAAATAGTATAAAGCTTCAAAGAATTTCAGAGTGAAGTGGAAAATCATCGTAACAAGAAAATAAAGTTTCTACGATCTGATCATAGAGATGAATATTTGAGTTACGAGTTTGGCCTTCAGTTAAAATAATGTGGAATAGTTTCACAAACTCATGCCACGTGGCACACCACAGTGTAATGGTGTGTCCGAACGTCATAACCGCACTTTATTTGATATGGTGCAATCAATGATGTCTCTTACCGATTTACCAATACTGTTTTGGGGTTATGCATTAAAGACAACTGCATTCACTTTAAATAGGTCACCATCTAAATCCGTTGAGACGACACTGTATGAACTATGGTTTAGTAGTAAACCTAAGCTGTCGTTTCTTAAAGTTTGGAGTTGCGATGCTTATGTGAAAAAGGTTTCAACCTGATAAGCTCGAACCCAAATCGGAGAAGTGCGTCTTCATAGAATACCCAAAGGAGATTGTTGGGTACACCTTCTATCACAGATCCGAAGGCAAAACATTCGTTGCTAAGAGTGGATCCTTTCTAGAGAAGGAGTTTCTCTCGAAAGAAGTGAGTGGGAGGAAAGTAGAGCTTGATAAGGTTATTGTACCTTCTCCCGAATTGGAAAGTATTTCATCATAGAAATCAGTTCGAGTGATTGCTACACCAATTAGTGAGTAAGCTAATGATGATGATCATGAAGCTTCAGATCAAGTTACTACCGAACTTTGTAGATCTTCCAGATTAAGATCCGCACCAGAGTGGTACGGTAATCCTATTCTGGAAGTCATGTTACTAGACCATGATGAACCTACGAGCTATGATGAAGCGATGATGAGCCCAGATTCCGTGAAATGGCTTGAAGGCCATGAAATCTGAGATGAGATCCATGTATGAGAACAAAGTGTGGACTTTGGTGGAGTTGCCCGATGATCGGCAAGCCATATTGTATAAATGGATCTTCAAGAGGAAGACATACGCTGATAGTAGTGTTACTATCTACAAAGCTCGAATTGTCGAAAAGGGTTTTCGACAAGTTCAAGGTGTTGAATACAATAAGATTTTTCCACTCGTATCGATGCTTAAAAATCTATCCGAATCATGTTAGCAATTGCCACATTTTATGAAATTTGGCAAATGGATGTCAAAACTGCATTCCTTAATGGATTTATTAAAGAAGAGTCGTATATGATGCAACCAGAAGGTTTTGTCAATCCGAAAGGTGCTAACAAAATGTGCAAGCTCCAGTGATCCATTTATGGACTCGTGCAAGCATCTCGGAGTTGGAATATACGCTTTGATGAGTTGATCAAAGCATATGGTTTTATACAGACTTCTGGAGAAGCCTGTATTTACAATAAAGTGAGTGGAAGCACTACCGCCTTTCTGAGAAATATATGTGAGTAACATATTGTTGATCAGAAATGATGTAGAATTTTTCTGGAAAGCATAAAGGAGTACTTGAAAGGAGTTCTTTAAAAGAAAGACCTTAGTACAGTTACTTACATATTGAGCATCAAGATCTATTGAGATAGATCAAGACGCTTGATAAGTTTTTCAATAAGTACATACCTTGTCAAGATTTTGAAATAGTTCAAAATGGAACAGTCAAAGAAAGAGTTCTTGCCTGTGTTGCAAAGGTGTGAAATTGAGTAAGACTCAAATCCCGACCACGACAGAAAATAGAAAAGAGAATGAAAGTTATTCCCTATGCCTCAGTCATAGGTTCTATAAAGTATGCTATGCTATGTACCAGACCTATTGTATACCATGCTCTGAATTTGGCAAGGGAGTATAATAGTGATATAGGAGTAGATCACTGGACATTGGTCAAGAATATCCTTAGTGAGGACTAAGGAAATATTTCTCGATTATGGAGGTGATAAAAGAGCCCGTCGTAAAAAGTTACGTTGGTGCAAGCTTTCACACCGATCCAGATGACTCTAAGTCTCAATTTGGATACATATTGAAAGTGGGAGCAATTAGATAGAGTACCTCCGTGCAGAGCATTGTAGACATAGAATATTTGCAAAATAAATACGGCTCTGAATGTGACAGACCCGTTGACTAAGCTTCTCTCACGAGCAAAACATGATCACACCTTAGTACTCTTTGGGTGTTAATCACATAGCAATGTGAACTAGATATTGACTCTAGTAAACCTTTTGGGTGTTGGTCACATGACGATGTGAACTATGGGTGTTAATCACATGCAGATGTGAACATTAGTGTTAAATCACATGGCGATGTGAACTAGATTATTGACTCTAGTGCAAGTGGGAGACTGAAGGAAATATGCCCTAGAGGCAATAATAAAGTTATTATTTATTTCCTTATATCATGATAAATGTTTATTATTCATGCTAGAGTTGTATTAATAGGAAACATGATACATGTGTGAATACATAGACAAACATATTGTCACTAGTATGCCTCTACTAGACTAGCTCATTAATCAAAGATGGTTATGTTTCCTAACCATACACATGAGTTGTCATTTGATTGACGGGATCACATCATTAGTAGAATGATGTGATTGACATGACACATTCCGTTAGCTTAGCACTTGATCGTTTGTTGCTATTGCTTTCTTCATGACTTATACAAGTTCCTATAATTATGAGATTATGCAACTCCCGTTTATCGGAGGAACACTTTGTGTGATACCAAACGTCACAACGTAACTGGGTGATTATAAAGGAGCTCTACAGGTGTCTCCAAAGGTACATGTTGAGTTGGCGTATTTCGAGATTAGGTTTTGTCACTCCGATTGTCGGAGAGGTATCTCTGGGCCCTCTCGGTAATGCACATCACTATAAGCCTTGCAAGCAATGTAGCTAATGAGTTAGTTATGAAATGATGCATTACATTACGAGTAAAGAGACTTTCCGGTAACGAGATTGAACTAGGTATTGAGATACCGATGATCGAATCTCGGGCAAGTAACATACCGATGACAAAGGGAACAATGTATGTTGTTATGCGATTTGACCGATAAATATCTTCGTAGAATATGTAGGAGCCAATATGAGCATCCAGGTTCCGCTATTGGTTATTGACCGGAAACAGTTCTAGGTCATGTCTACATAGTTCTCGAACCCGTAGGGTCCGCACGCTTAAGGTTTCGTTGACAGTTTTATTATGAGTTTCTGAGTTTTGATGTACCGAAGGTTGTTCGGAGTCTGGAATATGATCACGAACATGACGAGGAGTCTCAAAATGGTCGAGACATAAAGATCGATATATTGGACGACTATATTTGGACACCGGAAAGGTTCCAGGTGAGATTGGGATAATACCGGATATCCGGGAGGTTATCGGAACCCCTCGGGAGGTATATGGGCCTTATTGGGCCTTAGTGGAAAGGAGGGAGAAGAAGCAAAGGAGGGGGCGCGCCCCCCAAGCCCAATCCGAAATGGGAGGGGGGGCGGCCCCCCTTTCCTTCTTCCCTCCCCCCTCTTCCTTCCCTCTCCTACTCCTAATAGGAAAAGGGGGGGAGTCCTACTCCCGGTTGGGGTTGGACTCCCCCCTAGGGCGCGCCACCCCCTTGGCCGGCCCCCTCTCCTCCACTCCTTTATATACGGGGGAGGGGGGCACCCCATAGAAACAACAATTGATCTCTTGATCTCTTAGCCGTGTGCGGTGCCCCCCTCCACCAAAGTCCTCGATAGTATTGTAACAGTGCTTAGGCGAAGCCCTGCGACGGTAGAACATCAAGATCGTCACCACGCCGTCGTGCTGATGGAACTCTTCCCCGACATTCTGCCGGATCAGAGTACGGGGATCGTCATCGAGCTGAACGTGTGCTAGAACTCGGAGGTGCCGTAGTTTCGGTGCTTGATTGGTCGGGCCGTGAAGACGTACGACTACATCAACCGCGTTGTTCTAACGCTTCCGCTTTCGGTCTACGAGGGTACGTGGACAACACTCTCCCCTCTCGTTGCTATGCATCACCATGATCTTGCGTGTGCGTAGGAATTTTTTTGAAATTACTACGTTCCCAACAGATTTATAACAGATCTTTGGAGGAACAATTGGAACATTTACGTGCTGTTTTTATTGCTTTACGTGATGCATGTTTGTTTGGTAACCTTGGGAAGTGCACCTTTTGCACCGATTGAGTATCTTTTCTTGGCTATGTTGTTACTCCAAAGGGAATTGAAGTTGATAAAGCCAAGATTGAAGCTATTGAGAGTTGGCCGCAGCCCAAAAAGGTCACACAAGTGAGGAGTCTCTTGGCCTCCCTAGATTCTATAGGCGTTTTGTGAGAGATTTCAGCACCATTGCTGCACCTCTCAATGAGCTTACAAAGCAAGATGTGCCTTTTGTTTGGGGGTACCGCACAGGTAGAAGCCTTCACGGTATTGAAAGATAAGTTGACACATGCTCCTTTACTCCAACTTCCTGATTTTAATAAGACTTTTGAGCTTGAATGTGGTGTTAGTGGAATTGTATTAGGAGGTGTGTTATTACAAGATGGAAAACTTGTTGCATACTTTTCTAAAAAATTGAGTGGGCCTAGTCTAAATTATTCTACTTATGATAAAGAATTATATGCTCTTGTTCGGACTTTAGAAACATGGCAACATTATTTATGGCCCAAAGAATTTGTTATACATTCTGATCATGAATTTCGAAACATATATATTAAAGGTCAAGCTAAACTGAATCATAGACATGCTAAATGGGTTGAATTCATTGAGACTTGCCCTTATGTCATTAAACACAAGAAGGGTAAAGAAAAGGTTATTGTTGATGCATTGTCTCGTCGCTATACTATGCTTTCACAACTTGACTTCAAAATATTTGGTTTGGAGACCATCAAAGATCAATATGTGCATGATGCTGATTTTAAAGATGTAATACAGAATTGTAAAGAAGGAAGAATGTGGAACAAGTTTGTCGTTAATGATGGATTTGTGTTCCATGCTAACAAGCTATGCATTCCAGCTAGCTCTTTTGGTCTTTTTTTGTTGCAGGAGGTGCATGGAGGAGGATTAATGGGACACTTTGGCGTGAAGAAGACGGAGGACATACTTGCTACACATTTCTTTTGGCCAAAGATGAGACGGGATGTTGAGCGTTTTATTGCTCGCTACACTACATGTCATAAAGCTAAGTCACGACTCAATCCTCATGGTTTATATATGCCTTTGCCTGTACTTATTGTTCCTTGGGAGGATATATCTATGGACTTTGTTTTAGGTTTACCTCGAACAAAGAAGGGGAGGGATAGCACATTTGTTGTCATGGATAGATTCTCGAAAATGGCACACTTTATACCATGTCATAAAAGCGATGACGCTGTTAATGTTGCCGATTTGTTCTTTCATAAAATTATTTGCTTGCATGGTGTGCCAAATACTATTGTTTCAGATCATGATACTAACTTTCTTAGCCACTTTTGGAGATGTTTATGGGCTAAGTTGGGGACTAAGCTGCTTTTTAGTACTACTTGTCACCCCCAAACTGATGGACAAACTGAAGTACTCAATAGAACATTGTCTACTATGCTTAAGGCTATTTTGAAGAATAATAAGAAAATGTGGGAGGAATGTTTGCCTCATATTGAATTTTCTTATAATCGTTCATTGCATTCTACTACTAAGATGTGCCTTTTTGAAATTGTGTATGGTTTCCCACCTCGTGCACCTATTGATTTGTTGCCTCTTCCATCTTTGGAGAAGGTCAATTTTGATGCTAAATAATGTGCTGAATTGATCTTAAAAATGCATGAGTTAACTAAGGAAAACATTGAGCGTATGAATGCTAAATATAAACTTGCTGGATATAAGGCTAGAAAACATGTTGTGTTTGCACTTGGAGATCTTGTTTGGTTACATTTGCGTAAGGATGGATTTCCTGATTTGCATAAATCAAAGCTAATGCCATGTGTTGATGGTCCTTTTAAGGTGTGGGAGAAAATAAATGATAATGCATATAAACTTGAGCTGCCTGCAGATTTTGGGTTAGTCCCACTTTTAACATTGCAGATTTGAAGCCTTATTTGGGTGAGGAAGATGAGCTTCCGTCAAGGACGACTTCATTTCAAGAAGGGGAGGATGATGAGGACATAAATACCATTGTTACACCCACAACCCCTACTGCTACATATATTGGACCAATTACTAGAGCTCACGCACGCCAATTAAATTATCAGGTACTTCCGTTTCTTGGTAATGATTCTAATGTTCATGAGAATATGATGCTTCGTAAATTGGATACATTTGTTTTGCTCACAAATGAAGGGCCTGACGTGGATAAGAGGGAAGAACACTGGAGCAAGACCAAGCATGGAGATGATGGCATGCGCAAGGGGAAAAAAGAACAGAGTTACAAGTGATGATTTCAGGACTTTGAAGCCACCATAATGAGTGCATGAAGCTTTGGAAGAAATATACAAGATGCCACTTCATAAATTTCGTCCAGAGGCTATTCTAGGTGCTGCGTCACCTTATTATTGGGCCAGGCCCATGTAATTTCGAGATACATAAGTATAGGCTATTTTTAGAGTCCGTATGTGTGGGGAAACAAGAGATAGGTTTGTTTCAGACCCCCTCCACCAAGGGCCACGAAATTCCCCCCTCTTCCTCCATATATACAGCCCTTAGAGCACCATTAGACTTTGGGTTTTGTTTAGATTAAAAGTTCACCATAGCTGCAACTTCGTGTACTTCGTTTGTTTTCAACGACCAGACAAAGGCGTCACAGAACCCCACCTTCATTAATAAAGCTTTCCTCTTATATTCACAATATCCAGATTGCAATCTTAGTTTCTTGCCAGTTCTTCGTTTGCTTGCAGGAAATAGACCTTCATGGCTAGGTTGATCGTGCTCCGATGTGGTCAATAACCTCTCGGAGTTGGTTTAGCGATTACTAAGGCGCGACGTCCTCGCACGTTCGTAGTCGGATCGTCAAAGTCGACTTCCACCAAAACAATAGCCACCATCTCATCGAAAGACGGGACACCTTTGCCTTTATCACCCTTGTTCCATGACTCCAGATCGTTCCCATCTTAGGCCTCGCCGTCGTCCACCACCTTGGCGCTCTCGGCGCGGCGTGGTCAACGTGGTCAAGGAACGCCTACCATCGGAAGAGGACTGTACATGGAGAGGCTGAAAGCTGGGTCCACGGCCGCAGCAAGGAAGTGCCTATGCACAAAATAATGATTCCTCCACCTGACAGCAGGACCTACTGGAAGGGCCTAAAAAAACATTTCGCCCTGATAGCTGGGACCCACCAGCTACATCTTTGTACGCAAGGAAGTGCGTATGTATTACGGGCAAAAAAATGATTCTTCCCCCTGACAGTTGGGACCCACCAGCTATATGTTCGCATGGAAGGAAGTGCCTCCTTATCCTCCTTGATAGCTGGGACCCACCAGCTATATCTTGGCAAAGAAGGAAATGCCTCCTTATCCTCCCTGACAGTTAGGACCCACCGGGTCGAACCGTACGTCAGGTTCTTTGTCTGGTCGCGATTGTGTACGTACATACAAGTTGATCGGTCTCTCTGCAGCGATGAACCGTGTTCGAGTAAGGACATGCACGTGTCGTAGTAGAGGCGCAGACGTGGCATGCCACGCAGCCTCATCTATATATATCGTGTACACGTACGTACAGCCACGCTGCAAGAAATTAAATATGGCTACATACGTACATACGGGCGAGGTCTCGAACGCGTACTCGCGCATACGTAGGGCCAGGGCTCGTGTACATGGAGAGGCAACGGATGGCAGCGATGTTGTCTTGTTCATCGCCAACTAACCGGCTGGGTCAGAACGTAGGAAACAACGTCGTTTCACTAAGAGACAAGTGACTGGGTCGGAATGCGTCCTGTTCATCAGGAGCGAAGCCACTGGGTTGGAACGCGTTATGTTCATCGGGAGCCAACCGACTTGGATGGAACAGCGGAAACGAAGCCTAGCATACCGAAGAATGGAGGAAACGAGCCTTCTGTTCGACCGCGTACGGTTGAAACGGGGTCCTATTCATCAGGAAGGGTTTGGCGTACCGCAAAATGGTGGAAACGGACTTCGGTTCGAGATCCTACTGTCGAAACGGGGTCCTATTGATCGGGAGGGGTGTGGCGTACCGCAAAACTGAGGAAACGAACTTCTCTTCGACCTCCTACGGTCAAAACGGGGGTCCTGTTCATTGGAATGTGTGTGGCGTACCACAAAGCAGGACCCCACGGGCTACTGTTCATCCACCGTCGACTTCCTCTAGCCTCCACCTGCTACTGTTCATCCACCGTCGACTTCCTCCAGCCTCCACCGACAACTATTCATCCAGCCCTCCACGGGGGTCTATTCATCCAGCCTCCACTGGCTACTGTTCAACCAGCCCTCCACGGGGTCCTGTTCAACCAGCCCCTCCACGTGCTCCCTCCACCGGCTACTATTCATCCACCCCCACCTCCTCGATCGGGGTCCTGTTCATCCAGCGGCAACGGCCTCTACTACCACGGGATCCTGTTCATCCAACCCCCACCGGGAACTGTTCATCCAACCAACCACATATGTCTCGACTCATTCAACCAAGCCCACGTTCACTGTTCATCAAGAGGCAGCGGATTCGATCGGCTTCAGTTAGCAGCAGTAGCAAAGGAATCACTCGGGTTCAGTTAACAGCAAGGGATTGATCGGGGTTTAGTAACATAGCTAGTGCAATCGCTCTGGTTCAGTTAGAGCCCAACGCCTCGCTCGGGTTCAGTTAGAGCACAATGCCTTGCACACACGCGCATACATGTACGATAGAAACACGCAAACCTCCGTGCATCGCTCGGCCACGACCACCCACCGTAACCGGGAACTCCCCAAAAATTTCCTCGCCCTCGCTTCTACCATGATTTTTTCCGTCAAGGATGGCCCAAAGAATGTCACGCTAGTGCGTCTCAGGCCCGCCCTGGACGAAAAGCCTATTTTCTGTCATGATTTTTTGATATAGAAGTAGGAGCCCACCACATCTATGATGATACTGGGTTTTGTCATAATTATCGTCATAGAAGTGTCATAAGTATGACGGGAAAAAAATTGTTCGGCCCAAAATGTCACGGATGTGTCTTTTTTTGTAGTGCTATTGGTCTTGTTTAATCATCAACACTTGATGCTTTTTCTTGATTTCTACCTTCGTCGATTTCAGCATCACGAAGAGCTCGGGAATCGCTTTTGTCATCCCTTGCATATTATAGTTCATCACAAAGTTCCAGTAACTTGGTGATGGTGACTAGAGAACTCTGTCAATCACTATCTTATCAGGAAGATTAACTCACACTTGATTCAAGCGATTGTAGTACCTAGACATTCTGAGCACATGCTCACTAGCTGAGCTATTCTCCTCCATCTTTTAGGCGAAGTACTTGTCAGAGGTCTCATACCTCTCGACACGGGCATGAGTCTGAAATACCAATTTCACCTCTTGCAACATTTCATATGCTCCTTAGCGTTCAAAATGTTTCTGAAATCTGGTTCTAAGCCGTAAAGCATGGTGCACTAAACTATCAAGTAGTCAACATATTGAGCTAGCCAAACGTTCATAATGTCTGCATCTACTCCTACAATAGGTGTGTCACCTAGCGTTGCATCAATGACATTATTCTTCTGTGCAGCAATAAGGATAAACCTTAGATCACGGACCCAATCCGCATCGTTGCTACTATCATCTTTCAACTTAGTTTTTTCTAGGAACATTTCAAAAACATAGGGGAGCTACAATGCGAGCTATTGATCTACAACATAATTTGCAAATACTATCAGGACTAAGTTCATGATAAATTAAGTTCAATTAATCATATTACTTAATAACTCCCACTTAGATAGACATCCCTCAAGTCATCTAAATGACACGTGATCCAAATCAACTAAACCATGTCCGATCATCATGTGAATGGAGTAGTCATCAACGGTGAACATCTCTATGTTGATTATAGCCACTATATGATTCACGTTCGACCTTTCGGTCTCCAGTGTTCCGAGGCCATATCTGTATATGCTAGGCCCATCAAGTTTAACCCGAGTATTCCGCATGTGCAACACTGGCTTGCGCCCGTTGTATTTGAACGTAGAGCTTATCACACCCGATCATCACGTGGTGTCTCAGCACGAAGAACTTTCGCAATGATGCATACTCGGGGAGAACACTTATACCTTGAAATCTTAGTAAGGTATCATCTTATAATGCTACCGCCATACTAAGAAAAATAAGATGCATAAAGATAAACATCACATGCAATCAAAATATGTGACATGATATGGCCATCATCATCTTGTGCTTTTGATCTCCATCACAAAAGCAACGTCATGACCTCCATTGTCACCGGCTTGACACCTTGATCTCCATCGTAGCATCGTAGTTGTCTCGCCAACTATTGCTTCAACGACTATCTCTACCGCTTAGTGATAAAGTAAAGCAATTACATGGCGTTTACAATAAAGCGAAAACCATAAGGCTCCTGCCAGTTGTCGATAACTTCTACAAAACATGATCATCTCATACAACAACGTATCACATCATGTCTTGACCATATCACATCACAACATGCCATGCAAAAACAAGTTAAACGTCCTCTACTTTGTTGTTGCAAGTTTTACGTGGCTGCTATGGGCTTCTAGCATGAACCGTACTTACCTACGGTACAAAAACCACAACGGTGATTTATCAAGTTTGTTGTTTTAACCTTCACAAGGACCGGCCGCAGTCAAATTCGATTCAACTAAAGTTGGAGAAACAGACACCTGCCAGCCACCTTTATGAAAAACTACTTGCATGTCTGGAGGTGGAACCGGTCTCATGAACGCGGTCATGTAAGGTTGGTCCGGGCCGCTTCATCCAACAATACCGCCGAATCAAAATAAGACATTGGTGGTAAGCAGTATGATGATCACCGCCCACAACTCTTTGTGTTCTACTCGTGCATATCATCTATGCATAGACCTGGCTTAGATGCCATTGTTGGGAAACGTAGCATGCAATTTCAAAAAAATTCCTACGCTCATGCAAGATCTATCTAGGAGATGCATAGCAACGAGAGGGGAAGAGTGTGTCCATGTACCCTCATAGACTGAAAGCAGAAGCGTTAGCTTAACGCGGTTGATGTAGTCGAACGTCTTCTCGATTCAACTGATCAAGCACCGAACGTACGACACCTCAGAGTTCTGCACACGTTCAGCTCGATGACGTCCATGGAACTCTTGATCAAGTAGAGGTACGAAGGAGTAGATATGTTCCGTCAGCACGACGGCGTGGTGACGGTGATGGTGATGTGATCTGCGCAGGGCTTCGCCTAAGCACTACGACAATATGATCGGAGGAGTAAACGATAGAGGGTGGCACCGCACACGGCTAAGAAACAATTGATGTGTATTGAGGTGCCCACCTGCCCCTGTATATAAAGGAGGAGAGGGGAGAGGGCCGACCAGGGCACGCCCCCAAGGGGGGAGTCCTACTAGGACTCCTAGTTCAATTCGGACCCCCTTCCTTTCCAGAGGGGAAAAAGGGGGAAGGGAGAGAGAGAGGGAGAAGGAAAGGGGGGGTGCGCCCCCTCCCCTAGTCCAATTCGGACTCCACATGGGGGGAGAGCGCCACGTCATGTGGCCTGCCTCTTCCTCTCCCCTATGGCCCATGAGTCCCATTACTTCCCTCGGGGGGTTCCGGCAACCCCTCGGTACTCCAAAAAATACCTGAAACACTCCAGAACCATTCCGTTGTCCGAATAAACCTTCCAATATATCAATTTTTACCTCTCGACCATTTCGAGACTCCTCGTGATGTATGTGATCTCATCTGGGACTCAGAACAACCTTCGGTCACCAAAACACATAACTCATATAATACATATCATCATCAAACGTTAAGCGTGCAGACCCTACGGGTTCGAGAACTATGTAGACATGATCGAGACACCTCTTTGGTCAATAACCAATAGTGGAACCTGGATGCTCGTATTGGTTCCCACATATTCTATGAATATCTTTATCAGTCGAACCGCAATGTCAACATATGTTATTCTCTTTGTCATCGGTATGTTACTTGCCCGAGATTTGATCATAGGCATCTTCATACCTAGTTCAATATCGTTACCGTCAAGTCTCTTTACTCGTTCCGTAGTGCATCATCCCGCAACTAACTCATTAGTCACATTGCTTGTAAGGCTTCCTATGATGTGCGTTACCGAGAGGGCCCAAAGATACCTCTCCGATATTCGGAGTGACAAATCCTAATCTTGATCTATGCCAACCCAACAAATACCTTCGTAGATACCTGTAGAGCATCTTTATAATCACCCAGTTACGTTGTGAGTTTTATAGCACACAAGGAATTCCTCGGTGTCCGGGAGTTGCATAATCTCATAGTCGGAGGAATATATATTTGACATGAAGAAAGCAGTAGTAATAAAACTGAACGATCATTATGCTAAGCTAACGGATGGGTCTTGTCCATCACATCATTCTCCTAATGATGTTATCCCATTCATCAAATGACAACACATGTCCATGGCTAGGAAACTTAACCATCTTTGATTAATGAGCTAGTCAAGTAGAGGCATACTAGGGACACAGTGTTTTGTCTATGTATTCACACATGTATCTAGTTTCCGCTTAATACAATTCTTGTATGAATAATAAACATTTATCATGATATAAGGAAATATAAAATAACAACTTTATTATTACCTCTAGGGCATATTTCCTTCACTTTGTGCCCTTGGCACTCTCTGAAAAACTTTAGTGGTAGCTCTCCCTATTGTCTCTTCAGCTTCTTCCTGGAGTTGCTCAACTGTAGTCTGGATCTCTATGACTTTCAAGTCTAGATCATAAAACTTTGTCTCGATGATCCTGTCAAGACTCTCCTGATTTTGAGTCAGTGTTTCCAATCCTTTCTCAATTCTCACAGTGGCCTCAAGAAGATAGCTAAGCTGATCGTGCTTGGTCTTAAGGTGTACAATTGAAGCATCTGGAACTTGTGAAGTTTGTGATGCCTTCTCTGCCTTTGCTTTTTCCCTCTTCTCCTGAGCCTCTACTGATGTAGGATGTGAAGCATCAATGATAACCTCATTGTCCTCAAATTCAGGCAACAGGGGAAGGTGCTCCTTGTCCAAGAGATATATGTCTTTGCCCATCTTAGAGTTGATGAGCATCTAAATGTGTGGAGCATAGCCACATGATCTCTTCTGATCAGCAACAGTCCTCTTTATTGTCTCAACAATCAAATTCATTACTTTGAACTTCTCTAGAATGTCAAACATGTGCAGCAAATTGATTAAATGACCTCTGATCATCCTGTCATCTCTAGACTTGGGCAATAAAGTATGCCTCAAGATGGTATTGATGGTAGGCAGCCTAGACAGCAGATAATATACTCAGCGAAACTTGTGAGTCTCCAAGGCAGCATCAGGAATATCCTTGTACATGTGTGCCATGGAGTTGTGTCCTTTCCTGAGCTTGGCATATACATATGTGTCATCTTCTTGTTCTTCAGGGGCATTGATAAGATGGGCCCACTCAGCAATTGAAGATTGGTACCTTGTACCCTCAGTCATCCAGACAATTTTACCATCTGGGTAGAAATGTGTAGTGGAGTAGAACTGCATCACCATCTCATCATTCCACTTGGTGAGTTTCTAACCAACAAACTTATCAACTCCTGTCAGCCTGAAGCTATCATGAACTCCTGGGAAATAATCAACATTGTTGTCAATGTACTCCCAATCAACCCATCTCATGTCAGTGACTATGGGCTTCTTGTCCAAGAGTACTGTCTCATAGATGTCCTGCTACTCCTTGGTGTGGAACCTGTAATCTATAGTAGTCCTACTGGTGGCATATGGGTCTGTCTGTCTCCATAGCGTGAGACCTGCATGTTTCCTCGGCTTCATGTTCTCAGCAACTAGATGTGTATCATCATGATCTCGTATCTTGGGTTTCAACTTTCTGAGCACTTGGGCATCTTCTTCTTCTTCAATTTCAGGCACTGGGGCCTTGTTCTTCTCAGCAGCTGGGATGTTTCATGTTGATCTTTTGGGTGTTGCTGGCTTCGAAGCTTGTGCAGCAGCAGCATCAGTCTTGGTCTTGGATGGAGCAGCCCCTGTTTTGATGGCATCCCCCATCAGCTTCTGAGTCTTGGCAGGAGGTGCAACATGCTCTTCCTCCTCCTCTTCATCTGATGACCTGATCATGGATGGCTTTCCAATGACTCTAGCCATAGTCTTTTTGACTCTTTCCTTTCTCTTCTTGCCCTCAGCAGCCTCCTTTGACTCAAGAGTGAGCTCAATTGCTTCTTGTGTTGAGGCTCTTGCTTTGGACATAGGAATCCTTCTGGTTGGTACCTTCTTCAGACCTGGCTTGGTTGAAACTGCAATGCCAAACTCCTTCTTGACAACCTTCTTATTTGAGGTGACCTCCTCATCAGCTACAAAGCCGTCATCTTCTGAGTCAGAGGTTTTCTTCTTCCTCTGCCTGGTTGCAGCCATAGGCAGGTTGCTAGGAGTGCTTCTACTCCTGATGTCTGCTGGAACTACATCGGTATTTCCCCAAAGAGGAAGGGATGATGCAGTATAGCGACTATAGGTATTTCCCTCAGTGATGAGACCAAGGTTATCGAACCAGTAGGAGAACCTCCTCACACCACGTAAACAACACCTGCATACAAATAACAAATACTCGCAACCCGACGTGTTAAAGGGGTTGTCAATCCCTATCGGGTACGACGCCTCAAGTAGGCAAAAAAGTGAGGTAAAAAGTGGTAGATATGATAAATATATCGCGGAACAAATAAATTGTAGCAAGGTTTTTTTTGTATTTTTGGTTTAATAGATCTGAAAATGAATGCAAGAGGAAATAGATCGCAAAGGTAAATATGATGAAAAGAGACCCAGGGGCCGTAGGTTTCACTAGTGGCTTATCTCGAGAAAAATAGCAAACTGTGGTAAAACAATTACTGTTGGGCAATTGATAGAACTTCAAATAAGCATGACGATATCCAGGCAATGATCATTATATAGGCATCACGTCCAAGATTAGTAGACCGACTCCTGCCTGCACCTACTACTATTACTCCACACATCGACCGCTATCCAGCATGCATCTAGTGTATTAAGTTCATGAGAAAACGGAGTAATGCAATAAGAACGATGACATGATGTAGACGATATCCGTTTATCTATTGCGGCGGATATAGATCTCATCTTGTTATCCTTAGTAGCAACGATACATACGTGTCGGTTCCCCTTCTATCACTGGGATCAAGCACCATAAGATCAAACCCACTACAATGCACCTCTTCCCATTGCAAGATAAATAGATCAAGTTGGCCAAACAAAACCCAAATATCAGAGAAGAAATACGAGGCTATAAGTAATCATGCATATAAGAGATCAAAGAAGACTCAAATAACTGTCATGGATAAAAACATAGATCTGATCTTAAACTCAAGTTCATTGGATCCCAACAAACACACCGCCAAAAGACTTACATCATATGGATCTCCAAGAGACCATGGTATTGATAATCAAGAGAGAGAGAGGAAGAGGAAGCCATCTAGCTACTAACTACAGACCCGTAGGTCTACAAAGAACTACTCACGGATCATAGGAGAGGCACCAATGGAAGTGGTGAACCCCTCCATGACGATGTCTAGATTGGATCTTGTGGTTCTGGACTCTGCGGCGGCTGGATCAATATTTCGTCGCCTCCCCTAGGGTTTCTGGAATATTGTTGTATTTATAGAGCAAAGAGGCAGTTTGGGGGCACCCGAGGTGGGCACAACCCCCCCCCCCCCCAAGGGCGCACTTAGGCCTCCTGGCGCGCCCTGGTGGGTGCTGCTCCCCTCGAGCAGCCTCTCAGGTGCTTACTTGGCCCATTGGCTTTCTTCTGGCCCAAAAATATTCCTCCAGGAGTTGCGTTGCATTTGTACTCCGTTTGATATTGATTTCCTGCGATGTAAAAAACATGCAGAAAACAGCAACTGGCACTGGGCACTATGTCAATAGGTTAGTACCAAAAAATGATATAAAATGACTATAAAAGGATTGTAAAACATCCAATAATGATAATATAAAAGCATGGAACAATAAAAAATTATAGATAAGTTGGAGACTTATCAACATCCCAAGCTTAATTCCTGCTCGTCCTCGAGTAGGTAAATGATAAAAACAGAATTTTTGATGTGGAATGCTACCTAACATGTTCATCACATTCTTTTCTTTATATCATGGACATATGGACTTTTATATGATTCAAAGCAATAGTCTAGTTTTCACATGAAGATTTTATATACTCAAGCATACCAACAAGCAACCATGTCTTTCAAAATATTAACACTAAAGAAAGTTATCCCTAGCCCATCATGCTCAATCATTGATCCATTCATGAAACACACTCGAATATTAGCTACACCCAATGCTCAAATACGATCATAGTGCCCCTTAGTTGGTGCTTTATAAGAGAAGATGGAGACTCAAATTCAAAATAAAAAATTGCATAAGTAAAAGAAAGTCCCTTCGCGGAGGAAGTAGGGATTTGTAGAGGTGTCAGAGCTCAAAGCTTAAATTGAGAGATAAAATTATTTTTGAGAGGCATACTTTTCCTACCAACGAAAATGACTTGGAGCATCCCAACACTTTCCATGCTAGATACATCATAGGCGGTTCCCAAATAGAAAATAAAGTTTATTCCCTTTTCCACCATAACTTTCACTTTCCATGGCTAACCGCATCCATGGGTGCCCTCCATACGAACACTTTCCAAGGAATTTATTATTTGACAACATAAAGTAAATTCATTTATTCATTTCAGGACTGGGCATCCCTAATACCTTTGCCGTACTCTCGTGCAATGACAAGTGAATAAACACTCATCGTGAGAATAACACATCTAGCATGGAAAATATTGGCTACCCTTTATCGCCTCACGAATAGTAGAGCACACAAAAGAGAAATTTATTTTGAACATTAGAGATAGACATGCAAATTTTCTTAGAACGACATGGAAATACCGCATATAGGTAGGTATAGTGGACTCATAAGGCAAAATTGGTTTAAAGGGTTTTGGATGCACAAGTAGTGATCATACTTAGTGCAAAATGAAGGCTAGCAAAAAGATTGAGAAGCGACCAACCAAAAAGCGAAAATCTCATACCCAAGCATTAAGCATAAATAACACCAAATAATGCACCATAAGTAGGATATAAATTTCATTGCATAACTATTGACTTTCGTGCTTGCATAGGGAATCACAAACCTTAACATCAATATTCTTACTAAAGCACAATTACTCATCAACATCACTCACATATCATATCGTCATATCTTAAAAACCATTACTAAGAATCAAGTTTATTTTGTCCAATGATCTTCATGAATTTTTTTATTATATCCTCCTTGGATATCTATCACTTTGGGACTATTTTCATGTGTTGCTTTTGATAAGCTCGAACAAATATAAGTGAAGATCATGAGCATAGAACTTTTCTTTCTCTCAAAATAATCTAAGTGAAGCAAGAGAGAATTTATTAAAAATTTACTAGTGAATCGTGAGAGCATTTCTTCAAAATTAACAAAGCACACCGTGCTCAAAAAGATATAAGTGAAGTACTAGAGCAAGTCCGTGGCTCTAAAAATTTAAGTGAATCATAGGAGCAAGCATAGCATAATTTTTGGCTGTCTAAAAAGGTTGTGTCCCAGCAAGGATTCAACACTTAAAACACAAAGCAAAACAAGCAAAGACTCTTATCATACAAGACGCTCCAAGCAAAACTCATATCATGTGACGAATAAAAATATAGTTTCAAGTAAAATACCGATGGTTGTTAGAAGAAAGCGGGGATGCCACTCAGGGCATCCCCAAGCTTAGTTGCTTGCTACTTCTTTGAATATTATCTTGGGGTGCCTCGGGCATCCCCAAGCTTAGCCTTTTGCTTATCCTTATTCCTTCATCCATCGTAAGATAACCCAAAACTTGAAAACTTCAATCACACAAAACTCAAACAAAACCTTCGTGAGATCCGTTAGTATAAGAAACCAAACCACTACTATAAGTACTGTAGCAAACATATTCTTATTTTGTTTTTGCATTATATCTACTGTATTCAAACTTTTCTATGGCAAAAACTCATCTAAGAAAACCATAGAATCATCAAAACAAGCACACAATGCAAAGAAAACAGAATCTGTCAATAACAGAACAGTTTGTAGCAATCTGAAAATTTTGAATACTTCTGTAACTCCAAAAATTATGAAATAAAATGGTGGACCTGAGGAATTTAATCCTCTGCAAAAAGAATCAACTTAAAATCACTCTTTTGTAAAAAATGACAACGAATCTCGTGAGCAGAAAAGTTTCTATTTTTCAGCAAGATCAAATAAACTTTCGGCCAAGTCTTCCCAAAGGCATTGCTTGGAACAAACACTAATTAAAACATAAAAAACACAATCATAAAAGTATCATAATTGTGCTAGTACTCAAGAACAAAAAGCAAAAAGCAAAACTAATTGTTATTCATTGGGTTGCCTCCCAACAAGCGCTATCATTTTACGCCCCTAGCTAGGCATAACACGTAGGATCTAAGTTTTGTCGTTCTTATCCTTGTTTCCCTTAGAGGTATTTGTGATGGGAGGTTCTGTAAATAAGATATAGCACACATTATCCATGGAAACCTTAGCACTATCAAGTTGCTTTTTATCATAATCCTTTTGATTTCCGGCAGTGATCCAAGAATAGTGTTGATTCACATCGTTAAAAACTTGTTAGATCATATCTAAAACGGGGACTTGCTTTTTAAGATTCTCATAAAAGATTTGGTTATCTCCAAGCAAATGTCTTAAAGCATAATCACTATTATAAACAATTTCATCAATCACGGATTTTTCATGATTCATGCCATAAAAATCAAAGATTTCCCTAGCTTCCCGTATTATGTAGTCAAATTCATTCATCAAAACAAGAGTGGCTGGCTTTTTAGCTTTAGGATCCTTTATAACGGGCAACTCACAGAACAATCTTTGCAAGGTAGGGTGAGTACGAACAAATCTAGTTTCAAGTTTCAGAACAAGTGCCGAAATAGCTTCCGCATAAGTTCTAGTCCTTTTAAGTATAGGAATATCATCAGACTTAATTTTCCGACACAATTGAAAAATTCTTGGATATGTTCTTTTCCAATAAAAGTCCCTTGCCCCAAAACAAAAGTTTTGGCATCCAGATTACCCATACGCTCCACTTTAGGAGTTAGGCCATTAGCTGTTTCTGCCATACCGAAGTCACTCATGGTGACAGGTCAAGCAAATAAAAGATCTAACGAGAAAACGGTGAACGAAAAAGAGGGCGAATAAAACGGCAAATTTTTGTAAAGTGGGGGAGAGGAAAATGAGAGGCAAATGGCAAATAATGTAAATTGCAAGGAGATGAGATTTGTGATTAGGAACCTGGTTGATGTTGAAGATTCTCCCCGACAACGGCGCCAGAAATGGCATGTTGACGGGAGACTATCTTGAGGCGATCCTCCCTGGCAACGGCGCCAGAAATTCCTTTTGATGTCTGCTAGAACTACGTCGGTATTTCCCCAAAGAGGAAGGGATGATGCAGTATAGCGACGGTATAAGGTATTTCCCTCAGTTATGAGACCAAGGTTATTGAACCAGTAGGAGAACCTCCTCACACCACGTAAACAGCACCTGCACACAAATAACAAATACTCGCAACCCGACGTGTTAAAGGGGTTGTCAATCCCTTTCGGGTACGGCGCCTCAAGTAGGCAAATAATGTGAGGTAAAATGTGGTAGATAGGATAAATAGATCGCGGAACAAATAAATTGCAGCAAGGTATTTTTGGTTTAATAGATCTGAAAATAAATGCAAGAGGAAATAGATCGCAAAGGCAAATATGATGAAAAGAGACCCGGCGGCCGTAGGTTTCACTAGTGGCTTCTCTCAAGAAAAATTGCAAACGGTGGGAAAACAATTACTGTTGGGAAATTGATAGAACTTCAAATAATCATGATGATATCCAGACATAGGCATCATCTCCAAGATTAGTAGACCGACTCCTGCCTGCACCTACTACTATTACTCCACACATCGACCGCTATCCAGCATGCATCTAGTGTATTAAGTTAATGAGAAAATGGAGTAATGCAATAAGAACGATGACATGATGTAGACGAGATCTGTTTATCTATTTTGTCAGATATAAAACTCATCTTGTTATCCTTAGTAGCAACGATACATACGTGTCGGATCCCCTTCTGTCACTGGGATCAAGCACCGTAAGATCAAACCCACTACAAAGCACCTCTTCCCATTGCAAGATAAATAGATCAAGTTGGCCCAAAAAACCCAAATGTCGGAGAAGAAATATGAGGCTATAAGCAATCATGCATATAAGATATCAAAGAAGACTCAAATAACTTTCATGGATAAAAACATAAATCTGATCATAAACTCAAAGTTCATCGAATCCAAACAAACACACCGCCAAAAGACTTACATCATATGGATCTCCGAGAGACCATTGTATTGATAATCAAGAGAGAGAGAGGAATCCATCTAGCTACTAACTACGGACCCGTAGGTCTACAAAGAACTACTCACGCATCATAGGAGAGGCGCCAATGGAAGTGGTGAACCCCTCCATGACGGTGTCTAGATTGGATCTGGTGGTTCTAGACTCTGTGGCGGCTGGATGAATATTTCGTCGCCTCCCCTAGGGTTTCTGGAATATTGTGGTATTTATAGAGCAAAGAGGCGGTTCAGGGGGCACCCGAGGTGGGCACAACCCTCCCCCCAAATGGCACGCATGGGCCTCCTGGCACGCCCTGGTGGGTGCTGCTCCCCTCGAGCAGCCCCTCAGGTGCTTCCTTGGCCCATTGGCTTTCTTCTGGCCCAAAAATATTCCTCCAGGAGTTGCGTTGCATTTGGACTCCGTTTGATATTGATTTCCTGCGATGTAAAAAACATGCAAAAAACATCAATTGGCATTGGGCACTATGTCAATAGGTTAGTACCAAAAAATGATATAAAATGACTATAAAATGATTGTAAAACATACAAGAATGATAATATAGCAGCATGGAACAATAAAAAATTATAGATACGTTGGAGACGTATCAGCTCCCATCATCATAGCTGCTGTCAGAGGGACTAGTGCTCTCACTCATGTGTACCTGTTCCTCTGATCTGTTTTGGCTGTCACTTTTGTCTGACATGGTTGACACTGAAAGATGTCCCTGTGAATAGATAGGTTGAGATAGAGTGGATGAGCATCACAAAGTGCAGAGATTTTGCAAAAAAATGAGTCAAAAACTTAGTTCCAGTTTTCTACAGAAATCATTTCGGAGCTACTGATATGTCAAACTCGGTGACACCGAAGCAACTTTTGGAGTCTAAACACGTGAAATCGATCAGACCGAGGCACAGTTCGGTTACTCCGAGATTGCTAGGGTTTTACAGAACTCGGTCACACCGATTTGTATGTTTTGGTCAGACCGAAAATAACAAGTGCAATGGCCTGGGCCAAATTGGTGAGACTGAATTCTCCAAATCGGTCGGTCCGAGATGAGTTCGGCGGAAACCTAACCCTAAGTTTTCGGATCAAAACTAATCTAGGGGAAGTTTTGGTTGGATAGAAGTATCTCAAACGTGGCACGAATTATTGCATTGACTTTAGTGCAAGAATCAGTGGTAAAGATTGCACAATGGGTCGAGTTCATACCCTAACTCGGTGGTGAAATCACTACGACGACAACACCGACGAAGATCCCCTTTGACGGCGGCAGAGACCAGTGGCAGGAGGTCGCTGGCGATGGCGGAGATGACCTGGAGACCTCGAGTCGGCTGAGCTGGACAGGCGCGGGCAAAGGGTTCGGAGAAATTTCCAAAATTTGGCCTGTGGGTATTTATATCCAGACCCTGTCGGTATGACCGAGTGGAACAACTCGGTGGCACCGAGATGCAGAATCGCAAGCGGTTACTGGAATTCGGTGAGACCGAAAAGTTCAAATCGGTTGCACCGAGATTAAAACCTAGATCAACTCAATGAACTCGGTATGACCGAATAGGATGAATCGGTCAGACCAAAATTCATTAAGAGGTTTTGGAAGTTTAAGTCTATGATGAATCGGTGGCTCCGAGTGCTCCTCACCCAGAGGGTTTGAATATGACTTGATCAAACTTTGTGATGTAGCATGAATAGAGTTTGAGACGAGAAAAGCATAGATAGCTAGAGGGAGTACTTAGGCATTCTTGTCCATCCATTTGGCAAAAGAAAAAAGCCAAACAATCAAAGCAACAAATGGATGTCCTTGAATGAAGAAAATTATGCGGCCAACATGCTCACGAAATAAGATAGCAAATGAAATATGTGGCAAAGCATGCACAAACACTCTAGCATCTATCAAGCAATTGATATATGATTATATTGACTTAGGAGTCAAATGAGAACATTTGATCATTGGTCATACTCATCGTTTAAGCACAAGTGGGGTTACCACTTTTACATAAAGCATTGTTGTGTTCACACCATTAGAGTTGTTTTAGCTCAATTCTTAGAGTAAAGCTCCCCCTAGATGTGATATCCCCTTTTAGAGGGATGAACTAACCTTGGGTTTTGTCGATGATGACTTCATGTACATTTTGAGGATGTGGATGCTCAATGTTGATGTAGATCATTTGGAGCAATCCATTGGAGTGAGTTGCACTTTCAATACCAACATGGGTTAGTCCCACAAGGAATAAACAAGGATATCCATAGACATAGAGTGAAGTACACACATGATGATGTCCATGGAAGCATTAGGTTACCTTGTCCATTGACTTACTAACAAGAGGGTTTGTGACTCCTTGAACTAGTGCAAGATGTGGAAGTTGATTGCACTTGTCCGTGCCAATATGAATATGAGTGAAGTATGTTGGCGGAGTCACCCTCAAGAACTCTCTAGTTCTTCTTCTTTGGGAACCACATCATCTTGATGGGAATCCTTGGGGTTGTAGATGTACTTTATGAAGTATAACTTGAAGTAGTCTTGGGAAAACACTTGATCAAGGCCTTTGGAGCTGCTTCAAATGCATCAATCTTCTCTTGAAGCTTGTCCTTGCCTTTTAGCTTGTTGCCTTGTGGTGGAAGCATTGGGAAACGTAGCATGCAATTTCAAAAAAATTCCTATGCTCACGCAAGATCTGAGATGCATAGCAACGAGAGGGGGAGAGTGTGTCCACGTACCCTCGTAGACCGAAAGCGGAAGCGTTAACTTAACGTGGTTGATGTAGTCGAACATCTTCTCGAATCAACCAATCAAGTATCGAACATATGGCACCTCCGAGTTCTGCACATGTTCAGCTCGATGACGTCCCTCAAACTCTTGATCTAGTAGAGGTACGAAGGAGTCAATGAGTTCCGTCAGCACGATGGTGTGATGACAGTGATGGTGATGTGACCCACGCAGGGCTTTGCCTAAGCACTACGACAATATGACCGGAGGAGTAAACGGTAGAGGGGGGCACCACACATGCTAAGAAACAATTGATGTGTCTTGAGGTGCCCCCTGCCCCCGTATATAAAGGAGGAGAGGGGAGAGGGCTGATATGTCTCCGTCGTATCTATAATTTTTGATTGTTCCATGCCAATATTCTACAACTTTCATATACTTTTGGCAACTTTTATATTATTTTTGGGACTAACATATTCATCTAGTGCCCAGTGCCAGTTCCTGTTTGTTGCATGTTTTATGTTTCGCAGAAAACCCATATCAAACGGAGTCGAAACGGGATAAAATAGACGGAGAATATTTTTGGAATATTTGTGATATTTGGGAAGAAGAATTAACGCGAGACGGTGCCCGAGGGGGCCACGAGGCAGGGGGGCGCGCCCCTGACCCTTGTGGGCACCCTGTAAGGCGGGTTGCTGCTCTTATTTTGCCGCAAGAAAGCTAATTTTCGGGAAAAAATCATGGCAAAGGTTTCAATCCAATCGGAGTTATGGATCTCCGGATAAATAAGAAACGATGAAAGGGCAGAATACCAGAATGCAGAAACAGAGAGAGACAGAGAGACAGATCCAATCTCGGAGGGGCTCTCGCCCCTCCCATGCCATGGAGACCAAGGACCAGAGGGAAAACCCTTCTCCCATCTAGGGAGAAGGTCAAGGAAGAAGAAGAAGAAGGGGGACTCTCTCCCCCATGCTTCCGGTGGCGCCGGAACACCGCCGGGGCCATCATCATCACCGCGATCTACACCAACACCTCCGCCATCTTCACCAACATCTCCATCACCTTCCCCCCATCTATATTCAGCGGTCCACTCTCCCGCAACCCGCTGTACTCCCTCCGTTTCTTTTTGGTCTGCATATAAGGTTTGGTCAAAGTCAAGCTTTGTAAAGTTTGACTAACTTTATATTAAAAAATGTCATCATTCATAATATGAAATCAATATTGTCAGATGCACCATCAAATGTATTTTTATACTATATAGTTTTAGTACTGTAGATGTTCATATTTTTTTATATAAATTTGGTCAAACTTTAGGTAGTTTGACTTTGACCAAATTTTATACGCGGAGTAAAAAGAAATGGAGGGAGTACCCTCTACTTGAACGTGGTGCTTTATGCTTCATATTATTATCCAATGATGTGTTGCCATCCTATGATGTCTGAGTAGATTTTCGTTGTCCTTTCGGTAATTGGTGAATTGCTATGATTGTTTAATTTACTTGTAGTTATGTTGTTGTCCTATGGTGCTCTCCGTGTCGTGCAAGCGTGAGGCATTCCCATTGTAGGGTGTTGCAATATGTTCATGGTTTGCTTATTGTCTGTGTTGTGTGAGTGACTGAAACACAAACATGGACAAGTGGGTCACGGCGTATGTGAATAAAGAGAACTTGATACTTTAATGCTATGGTTGGGTTTTACCTTAATGATCTTTAGTAGTTGCAGATGCTTGCTAGAGTTCCAATCATAAGTGCATATGATCCAAAAAGAGAAAGTATGTTAGCTTATGCCTCTCCCACATAAAACTTGCTATCGGTCTAGTAAAGTAGTCAATTGCTTAGGGACAATCCCGCAACTCCTACCACCACTTTTCCACACTCGCTATACTAACTTTATTGCTTCTTTATCTAAGCAGCCCCTAGTTTTTATTTACGTGCTCTTTATATTCTTGCAAACCTATCCAACAACTCCTACAAAGTCTTTCTAGTTTCATACTTGTTCTAGGTAAAGCGAACGTTAAGCATGCGTAGAGTTGTATCGGTGATCGATAGAACTTAAGGGAATATTTGTTTTACCTTTAGCTCCTCATTGGGTTCGACACTCTTACTTATCGAAATAGGAGACAATTGATCCCCTATACTTGTGGGTTATCAAGACCTTTTTCTGGCGCCGTTGTCGTGGAGTCATAGCGTAGGGTGAATATTCTCGGGTGTGCTTGTTTGCTCTATCACTAAGTAGTTTTATTTTGTGCTATTGTTTTCTATCTTTAGTTATGGGTAGGAAGCGCAAAATACCAAAAAATTAGTTGTACCTACTACACCAATGGTTGAAGAACCACTCAAAATCTATCAGACTCCTGAAGCTTTTTACTTGGATCATCTTCGATCCCTTTGTGCTCATGCTAAAACCCCAACTAGCTTAGTTGAGGGCAAATCTTTAGATGAACATGCTTGTTATGTGCGACACCGCATATCTGAAAAAGGGAAACTTTTACTGGATCAAATTTATCATTTGCAATGCTATGCTTGGAATTTATGTGAAATATATGATGTTAGTTGTTGTTCTGAAAACCCTAAGAAAGACCTTCCCTACCAATATGAGTTTAGTGATAATGGAATAGTATCTTCATATGCTAAGGGTGTTTATAATTACTATGATGTTCAACAAATTGAAGAATTTGTTGCTTTTAAGGGTGCTTATGGAATTGCTTCTTTGATTGAAAAGTATGATGCCACTCTTTACAAATCTAAAAATTTGGCCATACTTAAATATTGCTATGATAATTATGCTTCTAATCCTTATATTAAGCCATATATTGAGGACTCCTCCGCTGTCCAAGAAGAGACTAATATTTTGCAGGAGTCTATGGAAGAAGGAATTGATGAAACTGTGAGCTCATTGGATGAAAAAGATGAGGAGGAGAGCAAAGAACAAAAGGAGGAAGAGCAGATTAGCTACCCGTGCACACCTTCTAATGAAGGTAACTCTTCAACTCATACATTGTTTAACTTCCCTTCGTGCTTACCGAAGGATGATTGCTACAATACAAAAAAATACACTTCCGTGATGATACGTGTTTGTCACAGTAGGTCGCGTTTTCTGTCATGTATGTACATCTATGACAATTTTATGACAGAATCAAGATAGTCATACCTATGCTGTCGTAGAAGTGTTCCATGACATTACCAAAATTATCATCACGGAAGTGTCCACTTCCATGACAATAAATGACGCGTCACAGAAGTTCTTTCGTCAAGGGTGACCGACACGTGGCATCCACCGTAACGGAACGATGTTAAGCTATCGGGTCGGATTTTGGATCCAATTACCCGTTAACAGCCACAACCAATGCCGATTTTCCATGTGTAAAATTCTCATTGGCTGGCGGATCCACGTGTCAGCTCCGCCTTGGCACATGTGTCACTCATCCAACGGTCGAGATGGGCCTATGATATGTTGACAGGTGGACCGGCCCAAAAGTGGCCCACAAAGTTTAAATGGGCCGGCCCAACCAAAGGCCCATAAGATTTAGCGGACCATAATGGGCCGGCCCAGCTAAAGGCCCACAAAATTTATTGGACCATAATGGGCCCGCCCAGCTAAAGGCCTACACGATTTTGCAGACCATAATGGGCCGGCCCAGCTAAAGGCCCACAAGATTGTGCGGACCACAATGGGCCGGCCCAGCTAAAGGCCCACAAGATTCTGCAGACCATAATGGGGCGGCCCAGCTAAAGGCCCAACATTCTCTGTCAAATTGGCCTGTCAACGGCCTGTCCTAAACTTGTCATCAACACGGCCCATGGTCACTTCTAGCCCGTTGACAGTCTGCTAAGTAATTGGGCGGAATTACGGCTCGGTGTATTTCCGGTCTGTTAAAGGTCCGGCTTCATTTGGGCCCATTTACAGGCCATCAAAACTTTCGGCCCATAAACGACCGTGAAGGATTTGGGTCATATTCGGCCATGTCTGACATTCGGCCTGTTAGAGGCCCACTATAGATTTGGGCCACTTTCGGCCTGTTGTCATTTTCGGCCTGTTAACGCCGGACGTAAACCATGGGCCATATGTGGCCCAACGTCATATCGGGCCCATTAACGACCCATATAAAAATGATGATAATCTAGCCCGAACGAAGTTCCGGCCTGTTAAAGGCCCATGTATTAGGTCGACACATTTACGGCCCATTCGAATTTCGGCCTGTCAAATATCTGCATCGTAACTGGGCCACCATTTGAGCCTGCTAAGTCCAGTGGGTTAGTTGGCACAATCAGGGCCCAATCTCACTTTCGGTCTATTAAAGGCCCATGTTTTTTATGGGCTCGAGATATTTACACCTGTAAACGGCCTATTTTTACTGAGGGCCCAAATTATGTTTCGGCCTATTAAAGGCCCACTATGGGCACAGGCCTACCAGAAAAATATGAAAGCTTATGGTGATTTAGGCCCAGATATTTTTAGTGGGCTACATGCCAATTTCGGCCCGTAATCGTTTTTAGCACAATTGGAATGGGCCCGACGAATGTTGGCATGTTGGGCTCCTACGAAGCTTTTGGCCGAATACATTACTAAGATAAACCTACACTATACAAAAATAGCGTTGTAATTACTGCAGCCTGTGGCAGCATCATAAATGTTGTATCCCAACAAAATAAATTCCAACCATACAACAAAAGGCCTGTTGGCATAAAGTTTACAGTCCTTCCAGATAAAAGCACCATCAGATGTATAGAAGGACAGATCATTTGACCTGAGTGCTAATGTTTCAGGCTGTAGAATCTGATGGAGCAGCATGATCTCCACCTTTTTTCTGCCATTGCTCTTGAACAACGAAGTGAATGTCTGATAGTCTGGTTTCAAAACCATTCATATCTTGACGACATTTCTCAACCACTATTCTTGTTTCCGAAACAACGTCCATTAGGGATTGGACTTGTGTTTGGAGCACAGATATATCACTCTGTCTAGCAGGAAGATTTTGTTCAGTAGACTATTTGGATGAGGTTACCTTGACAACCAACCCAAAATTATGCAGGAAGGTGCTTTTTGCACTGTTAGTGGAGAGATACTGACGCACTGCAGCAAGAGGTGACATTGTGCCTATAGTAGCCTCGTCACCTTCAGGTGGTTGTGGTTGTTCAATCATTTGTTCCATAGCTTCTTGAAAGTTTGAACTTGTAGATTAGTGTACCAGATAAGTTACTAATGAGATAAAAACAAACAAAGTAGGTTAAACGTTTATACATAACTTACTTTGGTGAACTACTGTAGTACATTAGCATGTATTGTAGTGCCAACTACATAATAAAATAACTTTCGGAACATATGTCCATGTAGCATGCCTACTGTGTTGTCTATTTCCTCACATTCGTTAACATCTAAGGACAAAGAGACATGGTTTAAAGTAGGATGAACATAGTATGACATCATTCATATCATGGGCGAATAGATATAAAACAAACAGGCTATTTTATCATTGTGTGCGCACGTGAACATAACAACTAGATTACAGATCAAGACCAAAAGAATATCCTTCATCTCTTTTAAACCATGTAAGGTGAAATGATATGTTAAGACAACTGTGTATAAAAGTGAACAGAGTAACTGACATTGGCTGCAAACCAAGTAGTTAAATGAACACATCACAGTACCAATCAGTTCAAGGCAGGAGGAGTAAGGACTTACAATAGTGGCTTGAACTAGTGTGCCATGCCCTTGATCTTGCTGGTGTGGCAATCCTTGAAGATTTGCATTGCATTCGGTTCAGGTTCTTTTTGGTCCGCACGGGCTTTCCTCTGTATTTGGAACAAGTCAATATAGATACGATAATATGGCACAAAAAAAGAAGGAAGTAGCAGCTATTTACAAGAGCCTCGCAGTGTGCAATATAGCTACGAGATCCTGTTGTCTGTTGGAATTTCACTTTAGAATGGTTGGTTTTGTTCTTCAAACAGTTAGCCTAGAAGAAGATACACTTGTAAGGCACATACATAAATACAAGTTCAATATGTGGTCTAATCAAATACATATAGCCTACCTGATACTTTGGATCAGACCAGTGTTTAACGAGGGCTATACAATCTTCATCTGTAATATATTCCACTGGAGATGTTTGGGCGATTTCATTGTTAGGCTTGCCTTCAAAGTGAGATTTTCTAAGGTGGTACCGATACTGTCGCAGAGCAGACTGAAAAACATGAGTGCATGCTTGTTTAGTTGCATCATCTTTCGGATCCAACTTGAACCTCATCTGTTGATAAAAGAATGTGAGTCTTATTAGGAGGAAGCTAGAAAGTATGGGACAGAGCAAGAAAATATTACTAATTGCGATGAATAACATTACTTACGGATAAATGGCCAAGGAAGGTGTTAAACTGGGTATTGTTTTCTCATTCCTGTACTGGATCCACGTTGGGAGGATACGTGCATGACACCTAACGACAAGTTGCCTCTAATACTAACTTGGCTGACTATGTAGCATCACGTGGCCTTTTTAAACCTGCCTCAAAATGGATCTCCATTCTTCCTCCTTTAGATTTTGTTAATCTGTCAAGCATTATCCCTGATGTATGTTTCTGCTTGCGTCGTGGTGCTAGTTCAACAACGAATATGGAAAGTGTTAGTGTACATCAAACTGTGAGAGTACATATAAAGGAGCATGCAACTGAAACTTGACTCGGTCAGGTACCGTCTTGGTGTTGATGCTCATGAGGTTCATATGATCTTGCCAAGTCATGTTGTGCCAGCAGTGCTTCGTAAGTAGTGTTAGGTGTGAAGGCAACTTGGTAACTGGCCAGTTCCGGAGCAAACGAACGAGTAACTGGTTGAGATGCTGGTACAGTTGAAGCAGATGCTACAGTTGGTGGAGCAGGTGATACTGTGTTTGTAGATTTAGCCGGTGGACTTGGACCTTCTACTGCACTATAAGTATCGGCAGAATCTCAACGGCAGATCCTTTTCCGTTTCACCCCACGAGTAACAACACTCCCTACTATATTATTTTCCTTGCTCTTTTTTGACTTTGCCATGTCAAGCTGTACCCACAACACAAAAGAATAAAATCACTCTTCAGAACTCATTGATGCATGATACAGAAAAGCAATGCTTTGATGTAAGACAACCGTATGAGGATGGAATATGTAAGAAAAATAGGACGGCATGACATATTCACAGCTACGATGTGCAAACTAAGAAGAAGGATTTTCAAGAAAATAGAAGTAATGCAAGCTAGACACCATATGAAAGATGCAACCAATATTACTCTGCCAAGTTAAAAGTGTCTTGTCATAAGTGGCAATTCGAAAAATTAGAAGTAGTACAACATAGAAATCAATGCAAGATGCAACCACTATCAAACTGCCATGTTAAAAGCGTCCAATCATGAGTGACTGATGCGGGATACACAATAGCAATACTTTGATGTAAGAACATGGTATGATAGATAGATGCAGTGTATTCTAGACACAGAAAGCCATGTCATATGCACATGTATAATGTATAAATTCAGCAGGTGCAATTTAATCAAAATAGAAGAAATACAGGCTAGACAACATATGCAACATGAAACAATTATCACACTATCAACTTAGAGCAAGCACCTGCGATGGTGGAGTACGGGAGATGAACTCATCATGTAGACTTGGGACTTCAACTTCATTAGCAGTAGCAGTGGGAAATCTAGAGAGACTCTGTTTGCATCGGTGCGGAGGACCACCAACATCCCCTAACTTACTCTTTTCCTTCCTATTTTCTGATATTGCCTTATGAAGTCAAAACCACAAGAAGATGAATAAAATTAGCTCTGCATAACTGGTTGATGCATGATACAGACGAACACTACTTTGATGTAAGGCAAGCGCAGGATAGGAGGATGGAATATATACAAAAAAAGACAACGTTTCATATTCACAAGTACGATAGGAGGATGGAATATGTATGAAAAAACAGTAAGCGGAAGGCATTTGAACAAAATTAGAAGAAATGAAAGCTAGGCACCATATGAACATGCAACCAATATCACTCTATCAGGTAAAAAAGTGTCTCGTCGTAAGTGCCATTTCAAGAAATTAGAAGCAGTACAAGCTAGAAGACAATGCAAGATGCAACCTACATCACAGTCCCAAGTTAAATGTGTCTTATGGGTAAGTGATCATTGCAGGTATAAGTTGTAAGCAACGCAAATGCAATTCAACATAATCAGAAGCAATACAAACTAGACATCATACGGAAAACGCAACCACATATAATAGTTTCAAGTAAGAGCAAGCACCTGTGATGGTGGAGTAGGGGAGATGTGCTCATCATGTACACGTATGTTCTAGAAACAAGAACACGTGTCATATTCACAGGCATTATGTGTAAAGTAAGCAGATGCAATTCAAGTTAGAAGCAATACAAGCTATACATCATACGCAACATGCAACCACATATAACAGTGCCAAGTTAGAGCAAGCACCTGTGATGGTGGAATAGGGGAGATGTGCTCATCATCTACACAGCTACGTTGACTGTCCAGCCTTGTGTTGTCTTGCGAATCTTGTTGGGAGGATGGCGGAGTAGAATCTGTAGAGACCCCCTGTTTGAGTTGCTCTGAAGGACCACCTCATCCACTGCCGGACTAATTTCCTTCAGCTGTAATGATTTTGCATTGTGAAGTCAAACCGATAAGAAAAAGGAATAAAATGCGCTCTTCAGAACTCATTCATGCATGATACTGACAAACACTACTCGGATGAAAGCAAACACATGATGCAAGGATGGAAAATGTATGAAAAACAGGATGGTGTGACATATTCACACCTATGATGTGGTAACTAAGCAGAAGGCATTCAACAAATTAGAAGCACTCCAAGCTAGACACCATATGAAAGATGCAACCAATATCACTCTGCCAAGTTCAAACTGTATGGCGTTTCAACAAATTAGAAGTAGTACATGCTAGAAATCATATGCAAGACACAACCAATATAAAAGTGGCGACTTAAAGGTGCCTTATCATAAGTGAATGATGCGGGATATGCAAGAATAGTAGTCTGATGTAGAAATAGGAACACATGTCATATTCACAGTCATTATGTGTAAAGGAAGCAGATGCAATTCAACAAAGTTAGAAGCAATACAAGCTACACATCATACACAACATGCAACCACATATAATAGTGCCAAGTTAGAGCAAGCACCTGTGATGGTGGAGTAGGGGAGATGTGCTCATCATCTACACAGCTACGTTCACTGTCTAGCCTTGCGTTGTCTTGCAAATCTTGTTCGGAGGATGGCGGAGTAGAATCTGTAGAGAACCTCCGTTTCAGTTGCTCAGAAGGACCACCATCATCCAATGCCTTGCCAATTTCCTTCAGCTTCATTGATTTTGCATTGTGAGGTCATACCGACAAGAAAAAGGAATATCATTCGCTCTTCAGAACTCATTCATGCATGATACTGATGAACACTACTCTGATGAAAGGCAAAGTCATGATACGAGGATGGAATATGTACGAAAAAATGGATGGCTTGACATATTCACACCTATGATGTGGTAACTAAGCAGAAGGCACTTCAACAAATTAGAAACACTGCAAGATACCATATGTAAGGTGCAATCGATATCACTCTGCCAAGTTAAAACTGTCTCGTCATAGGTGGCGTTCATCAAACTAGAAGCAATACATGCTAGAAATCATATTCAAGACGCAAACCAATATCACACTGCCAACTTAAAGGTGTCCCATCATAAGTGACTGATGCGGGATACACAAGAAGAGTAGTTTCATGTAAGAACATGGTGTGATAGATAGATATAGTATGTACCAAAAACAGGAAAGCGTGTCATATTCACATGTATCATGTGTAAGCAAGCAGATGCAGTTTACACTAATTAGGAGCAATACGAGCTAGACACCATATGCAACATGCAACCAGATATCACACTGCCAAGTTAGAGCAAGCACCTTGGACGGTGGAGTAGGGGAGCGGAGACTTGGACCTTGTAATGCACTATCAGTACAAGGAGAATCGATATAGATGCTCCATTTATGTTGCTGCAGAGGACCACCATCATCGCCTTCCTTACTCTTTTCCTTCCTCTTTCTTGATTTTGCCTTGTGAAGTCAAACCCACAAGAAAAAGGAATAAAATTTTCTCTTCAGAACTCATTGATGCATGATACTGACGAACACTACTTCCATGTAAGGCAGCCGCATGATAGGAGGATGGAATATGTATGAAAAATAGGACGGCGTGACATATTGACATGTATGATGTATAAAGTGTAAACTAAGCACAAGGTGCTTGAACTTGTTAGAATCGATGCAAGCTAGAAACCATATGAAAGATGAAACCAATATCACTCTCCAAATTAAAAGGGTGCCCTAACAAATGTATTTGACCAAATTAGAAGCAATACATGGCAACATGCTAGAAATAATATGCAATATGCAACGAATAAAGGTGACTCATCGTAAGTGATTGATGCGGGATACAGAAGAGAGGTAGTTTCATGTAAGAACAAGGTTAACACATAGATGTAGTGTGTACCAAAAATAGGAAGGCATGTCATATTCACAGGTATAGTGTGTAAACTAAGGAGATGCAATTTGCCCTAATTAGAAGCATTACAAGCTAGACACCGTATGCAACATGCAACCACATATCACACTGCGAAGTTAGAGCAAGCACCTGTGATGGTGGTGTAGGGGAAGTGCGGTCTTCAGGTACAGAGCTACGTTCAATATCTTCATTAGGCTTGCTGTTTCTTGATAATCATGTGGACAGGATGAAATTGCCTTCTTTATAAGAGTATTGCGTCTCATATTAACCCACACACGTGACTGTCTCATCATAAGTGATAGATGCAGGATACACAAGAACAGTAGTTTGATGTAAGAACATGGTGTGATAGGCAGATGTAGTATGTACCAAGAACAGGAAGGCGTGTCATATTCACATGTATAATGTGTAAGCTAAGGAGATGCAATTTAACAAATTAGGAGCATTGATGAGGGATACACAAGAAAAGTAGTTTGATGTAAGAACATGGTTAATAGAAAGACGAATTATGTACCAAAAACAGGAAGGCATGTCATATTCACAGGTATAATGTGTTAACTAACCAGATGCAATTTACCCTAATTAGAAGCATTACAAGGTAGACACCATATGCAACATGCAACCACATATCACACTGCCAAGTAAGAGCAAGCACCTGCGATGGTGGTGTGGGGAATTGCGGTGGTCAACTAGAGAGCTACGTTGACTATCTTCATTTAGCCTTGCTGTTTCTTGAGAGTCATGTGGGGAGGATGACACTGCACTCTTTAAACGAGTAGGGCGTCTCATAGTAACCCACTCGGGTGACTGTCTCATCATAAGTGATTGACGAGGGATACAAAAGAGCATTAGTTTGATGTACGAACATGGTTAATAGACATATGTAGTATGTATCGAAAACAGGAAGGCATGTGATTATCAAAGGTATAATGTGTAAAGTAAGCAGATGCAATTTAACCAAATTGGAAGCAATACAAACTAGACACCATATGCAACATGCAACCACATTTGACAGCGCGAAGTTAAGGCAAGCACCTGGGATGGTTGTGTGTGGCAATTGAGATCATCAACTGCAGAGCTACGTTTACTGTCTCCAACTGCTGACACTGCACCCATTAGAGCGCTGAAATGCTTAGTGCTTATCTTAGAATTACACTGGAGCGACTTCTATCTTTGCTTTTCTGCATTCATCAACACTGCGTCAGAGTCTGAAATACCCATGCATAAAAAACAATAGTGTGAGTATGAGTGAAGTGTGTGCACAATTAGTAGAGTGTAAAGGTAGTAGATAGCAGGTCGGTGAGAAATAAATGATGGGAGACATATGATAGCTCTACAACATGCATGGCACACTAAATTACTACAGGATTCTATGAACATAACAGTCAATTGAAAGCAAATAGGTCAGTCCATTTTTTCTACACCGTCCGATGTACAAAGAACGGGCAGATCGCCTTCATCTACCTCCAACCAGTCAGTGTTGACGATCTTCCTCGAAACGCCAGCAACCACCGGCCCAGTATTCCTCCCCTGCCTGTGTCCTCCCCTCGACCTCACCGCACCGCTGTGCTTGGCATCGCCCCCAGCCATCCATTCAAGCCCCACCGACCTCCAGATCAAGCGCAAGCAGCTCCTGCGCCCCACACCCCTATGATAGACTCCGATGTGCCGCTTCCCCGGGGAACAGGTGGACTAGGTGCTCCGCGCGCATAAGCGGGTGCTGCTTCTTTTAATTGCGGTTCGACTAACCCTGAATAGAAATCCAGGCGTGCTACTGACATCTAGCAAAGGTGAAATAGTAAAAGGAAGGAAACCTTGTGCATTTAGTATCACAAAGAAGATGCAGTAAGAAGCACTCAACTAGTTTCTTTCGTGGGATGAATACGGTGTGAGCGGAGACATAAGATTTGCACGAATAAGGGAAGAGGAGTACCTCTTTCTACTGGCAGTGCTGTGTCCTCCTTCTGTTTTTCCGACGATCTTGTTGTTGTTCGCCGGAAACCAGAAGTTGTGGAGGACAGTGCAGCCTTGGATGAACCCATGGCCAAGTTATTGAGTGTGGTGCGGTGGCCGTCCATCGGCGGCGGGGAAGCAGATCCGAGGCGGCGAACGACGGCGTAGCGGGAACAACTCCAATGTGGTGGACGATTGCGATAGTGGAGCCGCAGCAGTGAGGCGCAGGATGGCGTGGTCAGAGTGGTTCTGGTACGGCACACATCGGCGTCGACATAATGGAGGCAGCTCTGCCTTGGCTTCAACTGCTAAGTCCTTGAGGGTGTTGTGGTTGCAGTTGCGTTGGACGACGACGTCGGGGTACCGGCTCCAGCGTGATGGAGGAGGGCGGCGGTGGATTGGCTGCTATGGGGTGGAGGACGGAGGAGCTGGGGTTTCGTGGCTGGTGGAGAGGGTGTTTTCGCACCCATGGAGTATGAATGGGGAAACGGGGGGAGGCGGGGAACTAAGGGGGAACAATGTGTCGGTTTGAGATGCGCTTGTTTGAAATTTGGGGAAAGTTACAAACTTTGGCCCCATCTAAAATTTCGGATATATTGCGGGTTGGGGGTAGGACAGTCATGTCGGGTTTCCCAAATGTGGGCGGGATAGATTTCGGCCGAGCGCATGGGTGTTTAGGCGCCCATGGCGTATGAATGCTTCTCGGAGGCGGTTGAGACTGGCGTCTTGGTGAAGTTACAAACTTACCCCGGTTTAGACCTTTGGACATTGGGCCGATAGGCTACACGGGCCAGAGTTAGGATAGTGACTTCCTACCACCAAACATTAGTCTCGCGCGGTTTAGGGTGACCACTGGCCTATTTGGCGCTTCGTTCAATATTTGGGAGCAGAAGCATTAATGTTTTCGGTTCACTTGAATTGAACTTTCAGGGTTTGTCAAACTTCACAAATCTTTACTCTTGAAAATCCTAAAGCTACGATTATTTTGGAATGGAGGGGGTAAAATTGAATATACATTGTACACGAGTATATATTAAAAAATATGCAACTTACCTCAGCTCATGCATGGTTCCAGATATAATCTCCTTGGTTGCAAAAAAAGTTAGATATGCGTATGAATATTTATAGCATGTTCAAACTCACAACAAAGATTGATGCCCCCTTTTACATCTGATTTACAAATGCCATTATCTCGGGTTCAAATAGATGAATGCACTTCCTATGAATTCGAATCTTCGAAACCCTCTTTATGTTGAATTCGACATGTATTCTATTTCTTAGCTAGCAATTTGGAATGTATCCGTGCAAGTGACAAATGTATAAAGTGCTTCACACTAACAACATGGAGTGCACTAATTAATGTTTATATATGAATTGCAAAAGCATCCATTGCCTATATTTCAAACCGCTCTCACTCTATGGATCGATAATATGAAATAAACACATGCACATGCTAGAATTCAATAGAGTATGGGTGTCTGATAGACCGATTTCGTCCATACGCAATTTGCAAAATTCATGATCTCATCCAAAAATAATAATGCCATTTATATTTTAATTTAATGCGTAGAACCACCTTTTACACGTAGATGCACTATGCCTCTCCCCGTTCTCACAAACGCGTTATATATCTCTCTGTCTAACGCATAAGTGCACACACTTTATATGCATCGGCATTTCTCTTTCA
The DNA here is from genome assembly GCF_002162155.2 of Triticum dicoccoides. NCBI lineage: Eukaryota > Viridiplantae > Streptophyta > Magnoliopsida > Poales > Poaceae > Triticum > Triticum dicoccoides. Next base: position 263,433,588 of record NC_041383.1, on the reverse strand, counting down.
CACATGCTCACAATCTCTCTCAGGGTGTCGGGGTGTCTCACGCACATGCTCTCTCTGTTTCTCTCTCTCTCTCTCTCTCTCTCTCTCTCTTTCTGACTACTATGTACCACTCTTTTCACTAATCTCAGTTGGAAAACACTATTTCTCTCACATGCATATATACACACGCACGGTCTCTACTAGCCCTCTATACGCACATATATGTGCCTACGTGTCTCCCGCACGCACACTATCTTTAGGACTCTCTCGCACACATTGCC
>NC_041383.1:263431580-263433027 GCF_002162155.2 Triticum dicoccoides | reverse complement strand
AGATATGATTTCATCATATCATTTGGTAGGATGTCCCTGGCTATTAGGCTGGATGGTAATACGAGGCAAAGTTTTACCCTAGTTCGGATCGGACCCTTGCAGTTGAAGAAATAGCCTACTCCTGGTACTGTATATTAGTGATAGAGGTGTTTACAAAGTACACGTGAATACCAGGCATTGTGCGTGTGTGTATACTATCGACGAACTAGCCCCCAAGCTTGTATAACATACTAAGGGCCTAGGGTTACAAATCATATATAGTCGGCTTATCACCAGTGGGGATAGAGTCCTCCGCGACTCTGGTAGCTTCGTGTTGTACGTCGAGTCCTCCACATGGGTCTTTGTATAACACGTCTCGGTCCAACCTATATGTGGTGCAGGATGGAACCGACCCATGATTCTTCATGTTAACCCACAACAACTAGAAATGATGTGCCCACCACACCACACACGTAATCGGCCACTAAGAAAATAAGCATATACAATAGTACAACGGTATCTAGCTCACTACACGTCTCCATATTTTGTTGATGACACTGACGGACTTTGCATTTGATGCGTGCTCCGTATTTTGTTGATGACACTTACGGTCATTGTATTTGAAGCGAAAGCACGATATGGTCACTGGACTTCAGAATAATCTCATCACGGCCACCACATACATTTCGTCATGCTAACCAACATGTGGTTGGATGGTTAGGAGGACAGTGGTTTCTCGAGCCCACCAAGGTTAAAGTCCCGGTGCTCGCATTTATCTTGTGTTAATTTCAGTATTTTCCGGCGATGTACATTCAGTGGGAGGGGACGTTCCACTTGACTACGAGGCACCTATGGTGACTTCGTAAAATCTCAAGATCATATATGCTGGCCCACTCTATCGAAGGTGCTCATAGGGGGAGGGTTCGCGTGTGTGAGCTTATAGCGGCGAGTGCTTGCGCGTATATATGAGCCCTTGCGTGTGTACCGTGTTAAAAAAATACATGTCATGATTATACGGTCACTGGCTCACCCGTACAACTCTGTATTTTGTTGATGACACAATCAATTGACCAGTCAAATGTTCAACGTGGCGCAACTAGTGTGGCACCATCGGGGCGCGTAACTGTGGGGCCCACGTGTCAGCCCGTATATGAAAGAAAGAAATGGTAGTTTGAGTCTGTACTGTGTTAATAAAATAGGAGTACATTTTAGGGTGATCATGCGGTCACTGGCTGACCATACAGCTCCGTAATTTGTTGATAACACGATCAATTGACCAGTCAAACGGTCCACATTCAGCAACGCACATTACCATAGGGCCCACCCGTCAGCGTGTATATGAAGGACATAAATGGTAATAAATTAGTGGTCGGTGGGTATTCGAAGTCGTGAGACCTCTGGTTGGCAGTCACCGGTGGTTTGGGGGCGTTCATTGGGCGGTGGGGTGGGGATCGCCAGAGAAAAAGCT
>NC_041383.1:263414614-263431359 GCF_002162155.2 Triticum dicoccoides | reverse complement strand
GGGATGGCCGGTGCAGCAGCGGACCGGCGGTGGGGAGTGGTTTCGGAGAGGGTGGGCCGGCCGCGGGCGGCAGGGGCTGGCGGTTCGGCCGGTGGTGGCTGGCGGCTCAGGGCGGGTGGAGTTTGATGATAAACTGGGGCCCTTGATTTCGTATCCAACGGCTGGAAAATCTAATGGCCAGAGATGAAAAAGTCAGTCGACTAACGTGTAGCCTCACCCCGCACGTACACATGCACACACGCAAGACACGAACGCATGCAGGCGTGCAACACTGACACGTACACATAACGTACACATGCCTGCATGCTGGCGTGCAACACTCACGAACACACACATGTACGCACCCATGCATGCAACACTGAAATGTACCCTTGCATGCACGCACCACTCGCACGCCTACATGCACACAACACACGACGCAAGACACACGCTCAACCTATACGTGCATGCACCCTTTGTTAAGGACATGAATTGTTACGGGTATTAATCAATCTTATCTGTGATAAGCAGAACATTGATGCTTGCAGCGGTCTTTATGAATCACAACATATCGAACGGGCTCTCAACATAGTAGGCTTATCTACATGAAAAAGATGACGTCACACTCAATGAACAATCATCAGTGTATGAAATGCCCACTTTGGACCGCCCTGGCCCACCAAAGGTTCCTCTGCTGTGCGCTGCCTGCGTTGGGTCACTGACATGCAGGCAATGCACCCAAAGAGCCCACACGTCAGGGGAAGAATGGCACGGTGTCCTAGGTCAGAGTCGAGGGCGCCACTCGCGGCACGCTCGGCTGAACACGCCTCCGTGCCGCATTCAAATGCCTCCATGAAACCCGCCCATGTGGAAGCCGAGAAACCCACTCTAGACACACGTCTATTCATGACCGGGCCGGCGTTAAACGCAACACCGGCCGAGCTCCTCCCGTCCGCTGTCTATTTAATCTCCTATTTAAACGAGGCCAATCGTCGGCTAGGAATCGCACACCTCCGCCACTCCCCTATCTCCTCCACCATTTTGTCCACTCTTACAATGGCTTACAAAGAGTAGTTATTCCACATCCAAGCCGGCTGGGTAGCCCGCCGGATACGAACTATGCAGCTCGCTGATCCACCTCCCTCCCCTCGCCCGATGGAGCCAGTTGCCGCCCCAAGCCGTCGTGCGGTTCAACACCTCGCCGCTCCAGGCCAGCTCGACAAGGAGCGGCGCACGAGGCGTCGTTGCTGCCGTCCACGCCGCCGCCTCATACCGCGTCTCCTGTTTCTGTGGCCGAGACTCCCATGTCGGCGGCCGCGCCATGCAAGCAGCGACAGAAGCCGGGTGCGCGGAGAGTGACGAGTCGGTGGCCAGCGCCTCCGCGTCCGCCGCCATCATCGAGGAGAAGTAGAACACGGGAGGTCGCCGCCGCTTGGGTCCCATGAAGGCCACCACGGAGGCGATGCCAGCGTACACAGCAGGTGTCTTGCCGGGTCCTTTTTTTGCGAGGACCTTCGTCGACCCCGCATGGGCTCCACAGAAGAGGGGAATGTTAGGATGAACTCGAGACGGTGCCGCCCATGGCAAAGTAGTGGTCGGTGATGAACTCGAACCGGTGCCGGCCACAATCATCTTCGGCACCAACCAATGATATCAGTTGGGCAGTGGGGAAGCGAGCCATCCTTTGCGCTGAAGCATATACCTCAGGGGCTCCCAGCATTCCGGTGATCGTGCCGCCGGACATGAGGAACACAAATCGATCGGCGGGCAACCATTTAGGCCAGGTATTATATACCTGTGCTGTCTAGAACTAGCACCGCGTAGTTCTTTTGAATGTAATGAAATCCGTCATGTTTGTATGAAAATCCGGTATTTTATATGATTTTCGTCGTTGTTTATATGAAATATCAGTTTGTCTACGTGTTTGCGTGAATTTCGTCCGGTTGGTTGAGTTGCTGTCATAATGTGTGTGGCTACGGTCGGATGGCGTAATTTGCGGGTCGCCGGTCGGTCTGCGGGCGACTCGGGCGGTGTTGTGGGACAAAAAAACACAGCTCGTGCGAGCTCATCTCCAACGTGCGCGCTGGAGGATGCATGACAGCATGAGCACCCGAGCCATTCCTCGTTCATCGGTGGCAAGGGCACCGGTGGACAAAAGGGTCGCCAATATTTTGGCTACCCCGGGAAAGATCCAAACAGCCCCTCGCAACAGATTCAAATCCCTCGTTCGCCGTGGAATTTTGCCATGTGTTGTTTTCATGGACTAGCAAGATGCCCGTGCATTGCACGGAACATCAAGATGCATTTTTTTACAAACTCCCACATGCATGCAAGGGATATTTAATGTCCTCCTTTGCTAGTACCATGAGGCAAACACCATTAATATTGCATGGATTAGTGTTAGTGGCCTTGTATATCTACAAATTGTAATTTTGATAGTGGCCCCTTGTATATAAAAATGGAGGGAGAAAGATGAGAGATAAGGTGAGGAGGAGTGGGGCGTGGTGGTGACTGGTGATCGGACTGGGCGGGGCATGGGGATGGACGACGCATTATGTCTAGGTTTGTATCTCTCTCACACACACCCACGTAGGTGGGGGACGTGCACGAAGAGAGGAGGTGCACGCACGGTGCACGTACTCCTGTCTGTTTCCCAAGCACACCCGCGCGGTTACACGGTGGAGCTCATTTCTGTACGAAAAAGGCAGCCCATGTGGTAATTTGACACGTGTACTGGTTGTCCACTTGGTGGAGGGAGGATCGTCTACTACGGGTGAACAAACAAATTGCGACTTGACGTGTTATGTTAAAAAAAGAGGTAAACCATGTGGGGCCTACCTTAGAGGCAAGGCTCTATACACTGGAGTACTTTTGATGTGTCCCGTCAACTCGCAGAACGAGGAGAAGCTTGCTTAGTACGCCGTCTCCCCCGCCCACGGGCGCGGTGGCTCGCAGGATGAGGTGAAGCTTGCTTACGAGTAGTAGTAGTAGTAGTACTCCTACTACTATACGCCTTACGCCCGCTCCCTCGCCCACGCGCACGGTGGCTCGCAGCACGAGGAGAAAATTTTACTACTCCCTCCGTTTACTCCTCGTCCCTACTACGTACCTTGGTTAGTACTCCCTCCATTTACTTATACAAGGCCACTATAAAAAAATACATTTTGCATCTATACAAGGCCACAAATAGTAATCGAGACAAAAGTTACTACTCCCTCCTTTCCAGTTTATGGCTCAATTTCAAAATCTCTCCAACCAAGGTAGACAGTGAGTGGTCGAATTAATTTCGTAGTTTGCACAAGTAATTAGTACGCTCATTTTTCTCAAGTAGTTATGTTTACCGAGGCATTAACTAGAACGAATGCATGAATGACCACTAAATTTCCATGAACTTGTACATGCATTGGTTAGTTTCCTCTTGACACTGCTTGCATCGGGTGATCTAACGCACCTCGAAATCCAACATGTAATGGTACTACTACTAGTATAGTAGAATTGAGACTTATCAAACGGAAAAATGAATGTTTTTTAGATGAGCCCTATAAACCCTAGTGGGTACATACTCCGTAAAAACAGATTTTTCCAAAACTAAGTCACTCCCTTTCATGAATTCTGTAGTATACTCCTCCGTCGACGCTCCCTTTCATGAATTCTGTACATCCTGTCGCCGACATGTGTGACATATAGAAACCGGGTCGACGTGTCAAGCACCAAATAACAATGCAAAACAGCAGGGGGGACGCACCCCACTCGTACCGGCCCAGTAGTAGTAATGAGCAATGAGACGTCAAATCACAATGTCGCACCTTCCCAGACGGACGAAGCAACCATTATTTCACACTTCGGTTCGCCATCATCTCAAGCCACGTAGTATTGCTTCTGCCTCAAGAGGGACACGTGCATCGCCTTGGTACATCATGACACGTGGGACCGCATGACAGGCCATGCTCCCCCGCCGATCGCTCAGTAAAATCACCTCATTTTTACTATACTTCCTCCGTATCGGTTTACTACATGGCATGCAAGTCGTTCTAGGTTGAGAATTTAACTGGCTATATATGTGATGAACAGTACTCTAGCCTTTTAAAAAATGTATACTTTTGTACAGTAGTACGACCGATGGATTGCGCCATGGAGCAAAAATTGAAACTAAAAAAAAAGGTGGTACATATAGAGAGCGCTCGTCGCCAAATTATGCATATAGTACTATTAAAAAAGCTATTACGTGCTTAATTGGGGTGCTAAATTCTATTAAAGAAATACTAGTAGTATGTACATACTGAAGAGTTAAAGTAACGAGAAGAAACATAACATAGTTCTGCTGGGGGCTCAGCGCAACACACCCCTCAAATTAAACTAAGCACACCAGAAATTAAACTATGCAACTGATCCGGTAGACACTGCATTAGAAGTTTAGAACCACCATGAGCAACGACACTGCCACCTTACTCGGAGTCCTCGTCCACGTCCTCGACTTCGTCCTTGTCCCTCTTCCTCTTTGCCGATACTTCTTTGCTTGAACCGCACACTTGGCTGTTGCTCTTCATCCAACCCTTGTGGATGTGGTCTATATCTAGTACATTCCGCTGTCATGCATAACAATGAAACGTGTATGGAGGTTTCTCCAGTTTACTGTATGAAGGATGAACCATGGCTCCTGCCAGGGTCAGCATTGAAGGCTGACGAGAGGACACCAGCCGATTCTTCTGGAGGTCGAAGGGGTTGCCTACAACGAAGGGGATTTTCCTGAATGGACGGGACGACTAGGAGCGAACCGCCGTAGTATTGAAGGACGTGCGGGGACGAGTAGGAGCGAACTGCCAGCGTGCAAACGGCAGGGTAGTGGCTTTTCATTCTCCCATGATACGGGCTTCCGAGAGCCCATGGATCTGAGATCGAACGGTTGCATGGCGTGATTCTAGACCTATGGGTGAATATCCTATCCTGGAGGGTTATTCTGCAAATTTTCAGCAACTTAGCATGCGACCGTTCGATCTCAGATCCAAGGGCTGCCAGCAGCCCGTATCATGGTCGCGCCTACCACGACCGTCGCGTCTCTCGCGCGGTCGCGTCTTGGAGATTTAACACGGTGCGTTAGGCTATCTGATGTTGGCATGTCATACATAGTCATCACTTAGTCACTCATACTACAACAAGGTTGGCTATAAGTGTATTTTTTTACTTCTCTCTATCTCTTTCTTCGTACTCCCTCCGTCCCATAATATAAGAACGTTTTTGACACTAGTGTAGTGCCAAAAACGTTCTTATATTATGAGACACAGGGAGTACTAGTATTTATTGCATTTGCCAAGGAGTGACCTCTTCCAATGAAATGGTGTTGCTAAGTTTGCTTCATTTCATTAGCTATAGACTCAAAATTGTCTTTTCACCTAGGTACACGCGCTTAGCACCGTTTCTTCCTTGGGTCACCAAACTAGTCTCTCTCTTCTTGATTAACTTGCCACATTAGGCTTTATGCCTATGTGGCAAGCTTAGCACCTGTAGGAGCAAGTAAAAGTAAGTACAATAGTGCGCTTTACATGGCATTGTTGCATATGTGGAGGAAAGAGAGGCAAGAAAAAGTGGAGAAGTGGGCTCTCATGCAAGAGCCAGCCTCTACTACATGGTGGAGCATTGGGAGAGGCACCTGTATGGAGCTGGTCAGGAATCAGGAGACTCGCGCCGGTCGTAGCGTCGCAGTTAAAATGATAATGGCAAGTCAAATCACGGGGCCCCACCTGTCCAGCAGTAACTCGCTGTCAAATCACACAGCCCTACGTTTGCAGCAGCCTACTCCCTCGTCTTCTCGCGTCTTTGTCGAACTGACTAGGCGGAACTGCCCTGCCTACCGCGCAGGAAAAGCCCCGCCCTCGACTTTTAAATACAACTACATCCGCTTAAGAATCCAATGATATACTTTTTGTGACATAGTAACTCATATTTAGTTAGTCAAATGGATGACCTAGAACTACGTGCAGGCCCTATAAACCGAGACGCCTAAAAATAAAAAACCGAGACGGAGAGGGTAGTTCAGCATGTATCTTTTTAGATCAATATAGTCGGGATTCACCAAGGAGAAAACCAAGTGGTAGGCTGCTCCTGTCGTGTTGGCGTAGCAACTCAAGTAGGGTCAGTCCCTACACGAAATGGCGGCACACTTAACAGGACCCCTTTGGCCGAAATGTGGCTCATCCACCGTCTTGTTCCACGTGCGATGCACCAAACTACAGCTCGGAGCAGTGGTTGTAATTGGAGGCACCCCGGTCGTAGCACCATGGTAGTAGAAAATGAGCAATGAGGGGTCAAATCACAAAGCCCCACCTTTCCTGCATTAAGCTGGACGGATGAAGCAACCATCATTTCACTCTAGGGCGCAGGAGCATAAAGAAAAGAGAAAACAATGATGTGTGCGGCAGCTACCTAGGGCTCCCTTGGGTAGGGGTCTCCACTACATATCCTTTTTTTAGAAAGCGCCTCCACTACAAATCAGCTTCTCCCTCATCCTCTTGAAGAAAACCGATGATGAGTGCGGCGGTAGGGTTTGTAGGAGTACTACAGTATGCGGGCCCACGTCATAGTAGACGGGTTCGAGTCGACACCTTAAATATTTGTGGGCCGCTTGGTTTTACGGGAACGAGGCAGCATTTTGGGTTCGGGGACTAGTGGAGATATAGTACGTACAAAAAATTGTGGACGTAGGTTCGACCAAAAGGCAATGATGCATGGGCCCTGCATTTTGATATACCCGGGGCCGCGTGAAATTTGCTACTCTACTCAAAACTAGTAAGGTAGACATGTATTGAACGCATGATATTTCGAAACCAAATTATGAATTAATACACACTATAGCATGTAAAGCTTTGAGTCATATATGCATGATGTAGATGTTCGTTTAGTTCTTATAGTTCATTTCATTGAAAATCAATTAGTTTTATAAAAATGTTAAGATTCATGGGGTTGTGCATTGTAAATCATAAAGTAAAAAACAAATAATGGCAATTCATTTAGAAAAAAAATCAATTATGATACAGAAGATTCTAGAACAAAGGAGAAGTGCTTGTGTTTTGAGGTTTGTGCATTATGCTTAAGTTCAACCATGGAGTCTTCTAAATTGTACATGTGGCAGATCTGGTGGAATGTTGATGATATCCAACAGCCAGTAGTGCTCGGATTTGCCTATCTCTACACTGTCGGATTAGCTTCATCCAGCGACCATCTTTCAAAGTTATTGGCACACTATATAGTTCTTGTGCCATAGTTGCATGTTTTGGAAAAAATCTACTAGTGGGTTGTACTATCTATTTAGGAATAGAACATGTATACATGGACGTTGTAGGGAAAGAGATGACATGGAGCATCTCAATTCCTATGAGTAGGGATTGGAAAAGAGATATCATTTGGTTCACATCATAGGAACTTTTCTATTGAATCTAGAGATGACATGTATCTCAATTCCTATGAGGAGGGATTAGAAAAGAGATGTAATTTGGTTCATATCATAGGAACTTTTCTATTGAATATACGCTAATGTTTATTTTCCTTTGAAATTAAGGGAGTATAGGAATCCATTCATATGAACCAAGTGGCTCTAAAGCTATAGAAATGATATCATGTTTGTTTCCTTTGAAATGTGGAGTATATGAATCTATTCCTATGAACCAATTGGCTCTAAAGGAAAAAATCCTATAAAAATCATATCATATAGAGTTCCTATGATATTCCTCGACACTAAAGGATGGTTGAAATTGCTGCGGGTGATACGATGGTATTTCTATGTAGACTCCTCACCCATCTTTATAGTTACCTCTCGAAGATGAATGAAATGATATATATAGGGTATTCTACATGTGCAATTTGGTACACGAAAACTCGGTAAAAGTTTGCGAGGTTCGAATTTTCAATAAAGCTATATGCACTGCATTTCAGAATGGAGGGAGCATACGGCAGTTGCTAACACTCACGTGGAAGATTTGTGTGTAGGAGGAGTGGCTGTTCTGTTAAATGACATGGCAAAACTGGCACTGTCGGATGTCGATCTAACGGTTCTTACGGCGTTCGTCAGGAAAAGGCTTGTGGTGAACGTTTGTCGGATAATGATTTACGGACACATGCATTGCATTCATACGTGCCCCCCTCTCTCTCACGCACACGCACCCTCATGAGTCGCGACTCTCCTGAGTCCTCTCGCAGACTCGCACGTTGCACCCACCATCTATCTGCAGGTAGACGTCACGCACATATGTGCTCTTCACACCCTACCCTCAGAACTTCTAAAAAACAAAAGACGGCGCGCAGATTTTATTTTAGCTCACACGTCACACACTTATACTATTACTCTTGCGGCGAATGTTCTTTGGGCATAGTATATTGTACTCTCAAGAAGAGAAGCGGTGCACGCACGCACTAGTTCTCTCACACCCACTCGCGGGTGCATGTAGGAGCGCATTTTTTTGAAGCTGGTACAACAAAATCACTCCACTAAATATAAAAGCAGGAGCCTTAGCGCTTGCTTTACTAGGGTTCCTCTCGTTCACTCTCTCATGCTCTCCAGATCTAAGCAAGACATAGGTGGCCACACTCTCTCTCATCTCACGGCTGGTCACAAATCTGGCCGGACAACCTCGACCGGGGCAGGGGTGTAGGTGCATCGTTCACGTTGTCATCAGCGGCGAGGGAGGAGACCAACGGCTGCCCGCGCATCCCAATTGGCGGCCGTGTTGTTCTCTCCGAGAGAGCACCGGCTCGGGAGGGCCTCTGACCCCTTCTTCCTCCCTGTGGTATTGTGGCCAAGATGCGGCCTCCCGACGCCGTCTTTGCCACATGCCGACGACCCTCAGGTATATATTCCTTCTAAACCTACCTTGCTCTACTGCCCCAGCTCCCTTCGTCTGGATCCTTTTCTACTTCCGTCCGCTGTTCCAAAGCCACCTATACTTCTACTATTATTAGAGGTAAAGCTAGTTCATACAGTCGACTCTAAGCGTTGGTTCAAATAGGGAAGAAAGTGGGAAAGCTGTAGCATGAATCTAGGACTTGGTTCTAAGAGGAAATGGGGGAAAGTAGTAGATACCTGCTGTCCCTACGCCCATATCGCTACCGTTAATGTAAAATCTCATTAAGCATTAAGCAATGCCACCTAATGTCACTATAAGTAATGGTCTAGTGCCGTCGATAAATTAAAGCAATGCCACCACCATTTTATGAAGTGCTTCCATCTTTCTTTATTTCCCATGAACTGTGTTTTTGCAGTTACACTTAAATCTCACACCGCTAACATTGCTTCATCCCAGTGGAACTGCACAAATTTGATTGCACATTTACTGACCATGTGCTAATCTCATGATAGTAATACTAATGCTATCGTTCTGCATGTTAATCTAGTGGCATTGTTGATGTGATGTGATGCTACTTACTTAAGGACTCTTCATACTGTCAATCTAGTGCCAATTATAACACAACAGATTATTTTTTTGACTGGGAACTGTGGGGCAAAAACCCCACAACAGATCAAAACTTTATTAAAATAAAGAACAATTACAACAGGTTGATTACAAGGAGTAACCAGAAAACAAAAGAAAAGAATGAAAGCTTACAAAAACTAACTTAAGGGGGGAGGAAAGAGATCCATTTCATCAAGTCATCCTTCTCAGCAGATTTAACTCTATGCTGCATTAGGCTAATATCATGCTTGAAAGCACGTCTCCATTTATTGAAACTTGCCCTCTCACGTCTGAACACTTTGGCATTTCTGATGATCCAAATATTCCAGCAGGCAATGAAAACCACTTCATTGAAGAAAGGCTTATCAAAACTTCTGCTTGCCTGAGTAACCAAATCAAGCATGGATGTGCCAGCCGTCCAATCAATCTGCAGATAATTCCAGATCCTAATACTGAAATTGTAGTTGAAGAACAAGTGATCCCTGGTTTCTCTAGTCAGTAAGGGACAGAGTCTACAATGAACTCCATCCTCCATGTGCCAATGTCTTCTTTCCACCATATCCTTGGTGTTCAGCCTGTCCATAATAAGCATCCAAGCAAAAACCTTGATCTTTGGGGTACAGGAGGATTTCCAAATCCAACAGAGCAAAGGGTTGAAGGACTCAGACATAAAGGTGTGAGAGTAGAACATCTTAGGCTTGAAGACCTTGGATGAGCCCTGCCAGAACCATAAGTCTTTAGAACTGGGTACTATACTATGGGAGTCCATCAAATCCTTAATCAAGTTGAGCTCATCAAAAGCTTGAGCAGATAAAGGAAGGTGGAAAAGTTCGTGCATATCCTGAGTATTAAAAATTTCCGTAACTGAAGCCCAGGGATCCTTTGCAAAAGAAAATAACCTTGGAAATCTTGTCTGCAAACAAGAAACTTCACTGTCAAGGTTCCAATTATCAGACCAAAAAAGAGCAGTGCCCCCTTCATTAATCTGCACCCAGGAGCAATCTCTAAAACTCTGCATTACTTTGCAAATATCCCTCCACCAGAAAGAGCCACAATCATTTGTTCCCTGGGGCATTCCTTCATAATAATATGAATCCCAAACTAGCGACACCCAAGGAATATCTCTTTTGTTGAGAAAATTATTAGCATGCTTGAGCAGAAGGGCCACATTCTGAACCCCCAAGTTAAGAATACCAAGACCCCCTTTGTTTTTTGGCCTATAGATGAGGTCCCAAGCAGCAAGAGATGGGGCTGGCTCATCTCTATGCTTTCTCCACAGGCACTGCCTTTGTATTCTTTCTAACTGTTTGAGAATACCATCAGGAACAGCTAGGCTACACAGAAAGAAGATTGGCATTGAGGACAGAGCAGAGTTTAGGAACTGTAGCCTTTCACCTTGGTTAAGAAATGATGAGCTGGCAGTCATTCTTCTTTCCATACAGTCAACTAAAGGAATGAAGTCTACCAGTTTTGGCCTTGTGGTCCCCACTGGTAAGCCAAGATAAGTGAAGGGCATTTTACCAATTTGGCAACCAAAAGCAGCAGCAAGATCCTCCATCACAGCAGAGTCAACATTGATTGGAATAATAAAGGATTTATGGTAGTTGACATCCAGACCCGTGGACCGAGAGAACACCTTCAACATATCCTTCGGGGCCAGAAGCTGAACCCTGTCAGCAGGTAGGATGATCAATGTATCATCAGCATACTGGATCACAGGGTAATCTCTATCATGGCAGGGAATAGGGTGATTAATCACTGTCTGCAAAAGATCAGCAGCTATGACAAAAAGAAGAGGAGATACAGGGTCACCCTGTCTAACTCCTTTTTTGCAAACAAACTTCCTTCCAGGGACACCATTAAGAAGGACAGAAGAAGTACCAGTAGCCAGAAGCTACTTCATCCAAAGGATCCACTTTTCATTGAAGCCCTTATGCCTGAGAATTTGAAAAATAGCTTCATGCTCAATGGAATCAAAGGCCTTCTCAAAGTCCAGTTTGAGAATTACTATAGGTCTCTTGGACTGATGACATTGGTGCAAATATTCAAAGGTCCAACCAATACAATCCTGGATTGTTCTGCTTTTAATGAAACCATATTGATTTTTGTGAATGCACTGCATAATCAACTCCTGGAATCTATTTGCGGCCATTTTGGATAGAAATTTGAGCCCCATACTAGTGAGAGAGATAGGCCTATAATCCCCCACTTCCTCAGGTGATAGCTTTTTGGGCACCAGAGTAATAAAAGAGCTGTTAATGTTCTCCAAGACAGCAAAACCCTCATGAAAAGCCTGGGCCAGCTCATAGAAATCATTTGAAATTAGGTGCCAGCATTTCTTGAAAAACAAATTATTGAAACCATCAGGACCAGGTGCTTTATCCATAGGCATGTGCTTGACCACATTGTTCATTTCTTCCTTTTCAAAAGGCTTAGTGAGCACCTCAAGGCCAGCCACAGGGGTAATAAGTGAAGGCAAGTCAAAGCCCATCACAATCCCTCTAGAGGTCGCCATTCTATTCTTAAAGCAGCTCCAAATAATTCCAGCCATTTGGGAGTGATCAGAGACCCCAGAACCATCAGGTAGCTTAAGGCTAGCTATAGAGTTCCTCATGTGTCTCTCAGTGGCCATAACATGAAAGAATTTGGTGTTCTCTCCCCCAACCTTAAAATACGTGATAGTGCATCTCTTTTTCCAATATAAAAACTGCAGGTGCAGAAGCTTTTCCAAATGGTTCTTGACAATTCTTCTGAAATTAATCTCCTGAATGAAAAGGGGCCTCCATTCCTCCAACTCATCAAGAAGGAAAATAACATGATTGCATTTGCTGATCAATAATTTCAATTTGGAGACATTCATTTGCCACCTCTTAAGGCACATTCTCAAACTTTTAAATTTGTCTGCAATCCTAGCAGTTATATGAGTTTTCCTAGAGGGATGTTTCCAAGATGCTTCAACACGGTCCATGAAACCCTCTAACTCCATCCAATAATTTTCAAACCTAAAGAGATTTGATTTTGGAATGGAAGTCTTAATGGTGACCAAGCAATGTACATGATCAGAAGCAGTCCTAGCCAGGGGCAGAACTTCAGTCATAGGATAATCAGAAATCCAGTCCACAGAGGTGAAGAACTAGTCTAGCTACTCAAGAAGTGGGATATCTTGCATAATAGACCAGGTGTAGGATCTGCCTTTGATTGAAGCTCAAGAAGTCCTAGGTGCCCAATTATCTCATTGAAAATAAACATGTCATTTATTTGTCCACCAGGTAAGTTTCTGTTATCCACAGACCTAAGGAAATTGAAGTCACCAAGCAACAACCAGTGCTCATTAAGGGGGATAGACATGTTATATAACCAAGTGACAAAGTTGTCCCTGGCTTCACCCTGACAAGGGACATAAACAACCACTAAAGTCCACATTTCATTGTTCTGCCTAGAGGTGAACTGGACAACCACAGCAAACTGCTGCACTTCAATTAAGGTGCCACTAAAAATAGCAGAATTCCAGACCACAAGGATTCCCCCAGAAGCTCCAATGGAAGGAGAACAAGCAAAAGAGTCAAATCTTTTGGGGCAGAAGGATTTAATTGACCTAGAGTCAAAAGAAGAGCATTTAGTTTCCTGTAGACAGGCTATTGAACATTGACTTTCCTTAATTTTCTACCTGACAGCTCTCTGTCTAGCTTCAGAATTCAGACCTCTTACATTCCAGCATAGAACATTCCAGTTTCTACAAATATTACTCATTATAGCATAAGATAAAGTCCATAAACCACATGGTACACAGTACCACATTTCCAGAATAGCACAGCAAAGTCTGTCCCCACATTAAGACACACAAAAGTTCAAGAGGTAAAACACTGCCTAAAATTAAAGATAAAGCAAAGTTAAGGGCTTGCCAGACCCAACATGCCAAGGACACACTAATCATCAGTTTTAGAAGAGACAACAGCTAGTGGGTCCACCATAAGTGCATCCACAGTTAGGAGAGCAGCATCAATTTCCAGCTCTCTCCCAACTTCTTGAAGTCGGCTGACAGGAGTTGCAGGAGGAATTCCATCTACAGCAGGCTCAGCAGGCATCTGGGCCGTGAAAGGCTTGGATTTGGGCTTCTTCCTCTTGGGCTGAAGAGCGAGCTCCTGGAAGGTGGGCTTGAATCCATCATGCTGAACAGAGCTTTTGGTGCAACACCTAACCGAGGTGTCCACTATTGGAGTTAGCACCAAGGTTTTTCGTCACCTTCTTGCTTTGGCCACCGCAACTGCAGGGGAAGGCATCTTGACAGGTTCCACATCAACATGATCAGAAAAAAGCGCCCTGGCGATAGGCCTAGTCGTCTCCTGCTCTCTCCAAGTAAGTCTCGGCAGGTCTGAGTCACTGAACGCAAAATCCCAGCTTCGTTTAGACAGAACAACGGGTGACAGTGGCTTCAGCAGAACTGTCCTGGGGACAGCGAAAACAACCGGGGCTTGCAGCAGGCTCTCAAAATATCTCCTCCAAACCAAGTCAGGAGGAAGAGGAGGCCCAAATGGCACCGCAGGCAAAATAATCTCCTCCCTGACATCAGGAGGTTGATAGACAACAATGGCCTAGTTGTTAACTGCATCATCAGCAAACAGTGGCATAGTAGGAGCTTCAGGCAGATCATCATCAACCACAACAAACGGGCGGTTCCTGGTCAGCAACAGAGCTTGGCTGGGCTGAGAGATCAACCATCATTGATTCTTGGTCTTGGGCAGGCTCAGGTTCCACGTTGTCATTCCAATTGCCCCAATTGTCGTCAGCCGCCTCGTTGATCACAGGCTCAAGCGGAGGAGGGTGGACTGCATTCCACCCCAAGGCAGGATAAGCAGGAAGGTTGAACGGAGGCAGCTCAGGGAACTGAGCACCGGGAACAGGATGCGGATTGCCATTGATAGGCATCCAATCCTCATCCTGGGGCACCTGCTCAGCAAAGTTGGCACCCAAAATATACAGTGGCGCAGTCCAGGAAACTCTAGCACATCCGTAAGCCGCATAATCCATGAAAACCACATCACGTGATTCATAGGATTTAAGTGTAACTGCAATAACACAATGTTAGCGGTTTAGCCTTTGCAGATAAGGATTTAAGTGTAAATGCAAAAACACAAAAACAGGGTGCTTCCATCTTGCTTTGTTTCCCATGAACTGTGTTTTTGCAGTTACACTTAAATCTCACACCGCTAACATTGCTTCATCCCAGTGGAACTGCACAAATTTGATTGCACATTTACTGACCATGTGCTACTCTCATGACAGTAATACTAATGCTATTGTTCTGCATGTTAATCTAGTGGCATTGTTGATGTGATGTGATGCTACTTACTTAAGGACTCTTCATACTGTCAATCTAGTGCCAATTATAACACAATAGATGCTGCTATTAATCATACGCCACTGCAAATACATGTCACTGTTTAAATAACCGTATTTCATATTTGTGCAAACAGGGATGTCTGTCTCCATATCGTTTCGGGACGTCTGTCTCCGTATCATTTCTATCCGCATAATCAAAAGCACACACCTCAGTTTTAGTACAACTGCGCAAAATGAGATGGCTATCCCTTGTTGCCGTCGTCTAACCTCCTGTCTTCAAGGTATCCCTACATTGGTAGTAACTAAGGTAGAATGACCAACGCAATCTAAATGAAGCTGATTCGTACGTTTTACTTCCTGATTGCAGTGCAGGGACGAGCGAAAACAACTGCATCCTAGTCCAGAATGCACTTTCTACCAGTTCGCCCATGGACCGAGGACTAGCAGGCATGGTTGCACGGTCGTTTTTTGGACAGGTGCGCGGACAAGAGGCATTGTGGTCTGCTTATTTCTAGAAATAACGGTGCTTAAATTTAGTGGAATGCACAAGCATTTCACCTGGTCAGTACACTGCATGGTTCAGTTCAGCATTCCAGCTGAGACCACAATTATAATTGATTATTCTGGAATGAGAGAACCTAACCCTGGATGGTGGCAACAAGAAAAAACCAGAGTGAACTCCAGGAAATTTAAGCCTGCCGGGAGGCCCTTTGCTCAGAGAAGCCTTGCTTGTTTTTTCCTGATTTGTAAACCTTCTCACAACTATGTCTTTTGCTGTGAACTAGTATATGTTTGTTATGTTCTATGAATCATTGAGATGTATAAAATTGCTTAACTTATGCTTTTCAAGTTTTTTATGAAGACGAGTTTAATGTGAGTGTTCCACATGAGCGTTGGACTAGCGTGTGAACATTTGGAATTTATTAGATTGTGGCCTCATTTAACTGCATGAAGCACTGTAACAAGATACATAGTTGCTTATATGTCAAACAGCAGATTGTTGATTGTTAGCTGGTCGATAGCCTAGTGTTGAAGCGAGCTGAGCCAATGTGCCGTGTTTTGCACAACTTCTTACAAGTGGGGTAGCACCAACAATGTTTACAAGTACTTATGTATACGTCGGTGCACAGTTCTCGAACGAGTGCTCTATTTCATCAAAACACACACTGCTCATATGATAAACCGTGACAACTTATGTCTTACCATGCCATATTCATGAAAAAACTAGTGAGGACGCATCTGTTTCGGCAACAATTACGATGGTTCTCACATGATGCACGGGCACACAAAAGTAGCAGCAGTTCCCATAGACGGATTCAAACAGAGTACTAGCCCTAGAGGGGTCAATAACAAGCAAGGTTCGGATAATTAGACACGATCCAAACTACTATTAAACACTAGCTGGGGCAACTATTTCATGCCTCGATCTAATTTGGGCTGGACACAAGACGGCCCTTGCCATGAGCATCATCGAGGACGTCCCGCAGCAGCTCAATCCTGTGAACCTTCATGAAGACAACCTTGTGGCCTTTCCACTGGTAAACTTGTTTGTGGAGGCATGCCACATCATCTTCCTGCGTAAGCTTGACAAGAACAGTATGCCTCACAAATGAAGGAGTACTTTTGAACTTCTTGTGCTTCAGTACACCCTGGACAACACCCCTGACAACAGTGAGGCTGGAATACAACTCTTCATTGGTATAACCGCAAATGGCTTCCAGGATCCAACAGCCTAAGAACTCTGTTTTCCCAGTGCGTATATTCAGGTCATCCGCCTCATAGGGAGTGACATGTACAACCACACAATCCTTGTCTGCATCAGGGCTCTAATTGAAACAGAAACAAATTCTGAATTACTTTTCAGTTTAAGAAACACAAGTTATTTAAACCACTATGTATAGCATGGCATCGAAGCTAATAAAACTTTGCATTATTAATCACCACATACTTAGATGAAAAACCACAATCGAGATCGGCAAAGAAGGA
>NC_041383.1:263395544-263414189 GCF_002162155.2 Triticum dicoccoides | reverse complement strand
CGGGGCGTTGACCATCTCAGTAGTGGCTGTTGGCGTATCTGGGGTCGGCTCGGTGGCTGCCACCATCTTCTTGGAGCTCTTTGTCTCGTGGGGATCAGCCTCCCGCGTCTGCTCCAATATCGGCAAATCTTTGCCTAGTTCTCCTTGGTCCATCATGAAACTGACGAATACTAGGAGACCACTGAAAGGAAAACACAATCGCAATGACAATGAAACAAAAAAGAGAGTGAGGATCGGTTACTGCTTTGCTAAAGTACTTTTTTTCTCTGAACAAAAATATACCAACATCACGGATCCGCTTACCTTCCCTTCGTTTGGAGAGAAGAATAGTGGAAGATGCGAGTGTTGCCTTTTTGAAGACGGTGAGGGAGAAGGGGATTCAGGGAAGAGTGAAATGATGGTTGCTTCATCCGTCAAACTTAGACTGCGGGGAGGTGGGGTTTTGTGATATGACGGCTCGTTACTGCCGTGCTACGACCGGGGTGACTCTCCGCCTGCATACTGCCTTCTAATTTGGTGGATGGTATTTGGGCCCGCGCGCTGCATGGCCCACATGTCGATGAACAAAAGTATAACGGCATTCAGTAGAGGGAGACGTTTCAATGACCTAGGAGGAGCCAGAAGCGGTAGAGTGTATCCATTGTACTAGTAGTAATTGTTTTTCTGGGTAGCTGTAGAGTGTCTCCACTGTACTAGTAGTAATTGTTTCTCTGGGCCCAAGACAAAACAGCCCATCCACACTAGTAAAAAGTAAAATCAATTCAAAAGCCCATATATTTACTGAATGAGAGGCGCTAACCACACCCAGCACACCCCCCCCCCCAAAAAAAACCTGGGTGCTCTTCTTCCTCCTCGCTCCCACCCACCTCACGTCAGCTCGCTCCACTCGTACCCCCAAATTCCTCACCTCACTCCAACAGAAAACCCAAGCTCCCCTTCTTCCTCACTCCGACAAAAAAAACCCAGCTCCCCTTCTTCTTCGCTCGCACTACAACTAGGCTCGTCATTCGTTACTCTGCTCAAATCCGTGAGCGCGACGCAACGCCCTCAAGAAAAATGGAGTCGGCTGACCCCAGCGCCAAGAAGATGAAGCTCCCGCCTGCGGAGACGCCTGTTGTAGATCCCACACCCAGCAGCGCGGGAAGAAGCGGCGACCCCGCTCCCACCGGATCCCAGGAACCCGTAGAATCTCGGGTGGACTGCATCAGCGATCTCCCGGATGCCGTCCTTGGGGAGATCATCTCGCTTCTCCCCACCAAGGATTGCTGCCGCACCCAAGTCCTCTCAATTCGGTGGTGCCCTCTATGGCGTGTCGTGCCCCTTAATCTCGACTGTCGTCAGCTATCTCTGTTCAATGATTTTGAAATCCCCACAGCCATCATCTCCTCCCACCAGGGCTCCGTTCAAAGCCTCTGCATCCCGTCATGCTATCTGAGCAAGCATACCATGCCTTGCATGGTGGACGCCTGGCTGAAATCCCCTGAATTCACAGAACTACAGCTGCTTGAGTTCTACTATTCCCCTGGAAATCACATACCACATACCGAACGCCATGAACTTGTGCCCTCAGCACCGATGTCCATCTCGCGGTTTTCCTCCTCTCTCCACACCGCCACCTTTGCGCTGTGCTACCTACCAGACAATCTGGTACTAAACCTTTGACTCCCATTTCTCAAGAAACTTTCACTTGTGTGGGTTCGTATATCGGAGGCCTCATTGCATAGCATCATCCACTCCAGTTGCCCTATGCTGGAGTGCTTGGTGCTTGTTTTCACATTTAGAATCGGTTGTCTCCAAATAAAGTCGCCTAACCTTGTAAGAATTGGAATTTCTTTTGACGGAAGGCAGCTCATCATCCAAGATGCCCCTTCACTTCAAGGGTTGATCCTCGATTCTAGTTATTCACCGTTGCAAATAACCGTCCTCTCTGCGCCTAAACTGGAGACCTTGGGTGTAATACATGATCTCTGTGCTCATTTCAATATGGTGTTTGGCTCCATAGTTCTTCAGGTACTTTATATTATCATCTACACTTGTAACCATAAGCTACATTTTAAATTTCTGCGCATAATTTATATATCATCTTGGAGTACACATTTTGTACTAATATTATGTTCTATGCTCAATGAAGAGTTTCTCCATGGATGGCCTATCAATGGTGCTGGATTCTGTCAAGATCTTATATATCCAAATGAATAGTTTTGATCTGAACAAGATTATTGGCTTGCTGCAATGCTTTCCATGTCTGGAGAAGTTGTATATAAAGGTGATAATTTCACGCACATTGGAAGCCCGCATATAGTGTACTAGAATTAACCGTTCAACTGTTGCTCTTTCGACACTCTTCTTTTAGACCTTAACCATTTTCAATCTTCATGTCTATTTAGGCAACAGGATGGGGTAAGAAAGTTATAACCAATCGGTGGATTCGTAAGCATCGGGATTTTCTCACTTCTCATGAGATTTGATTGAAGACAATAACGCTAGAACGATATGTAGCCAACCATGCAAACACAAGATTTCTCACATTCTTCCTGTTGAATGTGAGGTTACTATTGTCCATCAGGCTTAAGTTTATCAGTAGCATGGTTTTGACGGATGGGTATGTCGAAGAGCAAAAAAAGGAGTTTCAGGTGAGCAAAAGAGCTTCTGAACATGTCGGGCTTCTATTTACAACATATTGTGGTCATAATCCAGTAAATTTTACGACCCAGGATGTTCATTCTATGGACCTGACCGATCCATTTGACTGTGACCGCCGAAAACAGTGCTGGAGTTAGATGTTGTTACCCTTTTCAATCTGGGTTTTTTTTGTAAACCTGATGAACAATTAACCCTCGTGCTTTTGTACAGTTTGTAAGGTGGAGTTAGATGTTCCTGCCCTTTTCAACTCGGCTGTGACTGTCATATTTTCTTTGAAACAAGGCAAATGGCTTGCCATTCATTTAATTTAGAGTGAAAAATTGTAACAAATCCCAACCAAGGGAAGTAACATCACTCTCACCGGCGGCTTGAGCTCACTGTGCATTACAGAAGCCAATTGATTAGCCCCCACCAGCACCCACAAACTTATTTCGAACTAGCACATCAAATGGGCTATAAATTTTCATAGGAAAGGCTGCATGACCGTGACAGATTTGGATTATGACATTTGGGACCTGCGAGGAAATAGCCTATCCAAGGTGGTGTCGACTTACTAGCCAGTCAACAAACGATTCTGCCTACCAGCCGTTGGATTGACATCCAACATCTGTCGTGTATCTTCTATCTCTTGTCTTCTTCTTCCTCCAGCCTCCCAAACCAAACCACCCCGTCGGCTCTGCCTGCTCCCGCCTCCCATGGCTGGCTGCGCCTCCGCCGCCCTACCGTACGTACCCTCCAACGTTGGCCAGTCCCTCCCTCTATTCCCCCACACGTCCTGTTATTCTCCGGCAATGTCAGCCCCAACACGCACCTGCGCCCGAACCAGTCAACCCTCGTACTCCCCTCCGCCTGCGACTAGACCGGCGCATCTTCCACGGCTCCTGTTCGTTCCATCCGAGGCCTCGCCGTCGTCCTCCGCCTTGCGGCCTTGGTTCGCTCGCTGTGCGCGGTGCGCCACCCTCTTGCATTGTAAACATCGTCAACAACCGAGAGGAACAAGGAGATGATTGTACGTGGAGAGGATGACAGTAGGGACCCACCAGCGTCATGGCAGTACGCAAGCAAGTGCCTCTATATTACAAGCCCAAAAATATGGTTCCTCCTAATGGTTGGACATCTGGGGCTCACGCCATTGTCAACATAGTCAATAAACGAGAGAATTACACTACGAGCGGCTGACACCAGTTTTTTTTTGAGGAACAAGCAGTTGTTATTCATACTAGTTTTAGCGACGGATTAGGGTAACAACGGGGCTGTGCGGGGGCTGTGGCCCGTCTAGCTAGGGTTTTACTTATGTTTACCACATCATGAGCCCATTTGTGTTTTTTCTTGCTGAAAATGGCTAGCCCAGTTCTATTTTTTTAAAGAAGTACCCAAACAAGGCCTACTTGCTTTATCGTCCCTGCTGGGCTGCAAATCTTTCAAGACGAGGAGAGTTTCATTTGGTTTGCCCAGAAATGGGCTGTACATTTTTAAAACACTTCAAACCGGGAATTAGTTTCAATTTTTTTTCATTACAAGATCTTAAATTGCATTGATTTTTATGCATGGACAATTATTTGGATTTTATATTTATATAAATTATTTTTCAAAATAGTTTGAATGTGAATTGATATTTCTCGATTAAAAACAGTTGACCGCACCGAAATATGCAAAATTTAATATACTTTTTAACCGTGGCCACAATATGGGGTGTAATGCTAACAAAAAGAAGATGGGCTCCAAAAAAATTCTTAAGAATTAGCAAATGGGCTGTACATTATTAGAAATAATGGCAGATGGGTTGTATGCTGTTTTCCACAGATTTGAGGCTGACTTGTGCGCCTACTACAGGTTGAGGCGTATGCTTTCATAAAAAAAGGTTGACACACACGCAACGCCCTGTCAACTTATAGTCAACACACGAGAGGAGTGACTGTTGGATGTCCATCCAATGGCTGTCGTGCTTCTTCAACCTCTGCTCTTCATGCTCCAGCCACTCAAACAAGCACCGGCAGGACTGCCTGCTCCCTCCTCCCGCGGCCGGCTATGCTGCCGCGCAGGCCTCACGGCCCCACCGTACTCCCATCGTTGGCCTAGCCATCCCTCTACTTACCCACACATGCTGTTATTCTCCGACGACGGCAGACGAACCAGGAAACCCTCGTACTCCTTGGCATGGGAAACAACTACCGAGTATTCCCTGGCTCCGTGTCGTTCCCTTCCCAGGCTTCGCCGTCGTCCACCGCCCTGGTGCTCTCGGCGTGACATGGTCAACGTGGTCAATGAACGACATCCATCGGAAGTGGACTGTACGTGGAGAGGCTGACAGCTGGGTCCATGGCCGCACGCAAGGAAATGCGCCCTTATTACGCGCAAAATAATGATTCCTCCACCTGATAGCTAGGACCCACAACAAGGGCCTCAATATTTCGCGAAAAAAAACGTTCCCCGCTGTCAGCTCAGACCCACCGGAAGTGCCTCCTTATTACGCACAAAAAAATGAATACTCCCCCGGCTAGCTGGGACCCACCTTGGTGGGAGGCTGACTTGTGGGCCTACTAAGTTGACGGGGATGAAGGGCTTTGTTAACTTAGTCAATATGAACGATTCTAGCTCTAGTGACCGTACGATGTCCATCCAAGTAGTGCTTCTTCAACCTCTCATCTTCTTGCTCCAGCCGCCCAAAGTAGCGATGGTCGTGCCGCATGCTCCTGCCTCCCGTGGCTGGCTGTGCTGCCACGGAGTCCTCACTGCCCTACTATTCCCACCGCTGGCCAGGCCCTGCGGCGACGGCAGCCTCACACAGCAGCCGAACCAGTAAACCCTCGTACTCCTCTCCGCGCGGGCTTCCACTGCCGTGTCTTCCCCGGCTCCGCGTCGTCCCCTTCATAGGCCTCGCCGTCGTCCACCGCCGTGGTGCTCTCCGCACGGCGTGGTCAACATGGTCAAGGAACGACTTCCATCGGAAGAGTACTGTACGTGGAGAGGCTGACAGCTGGGTCCATGGCCACAGCCTAGTTTCTTTGTGATTTGCCAAGTAAGCCGCTTTGTCAGGCCTGTTGGGCTACAAATCTTTCAAGACGAGGAGAGATTTCATTCGGCTGGGCGAGAAAATGGTCCATCAATAATGAGAAATGGGTTGTACATTTTTGAAACACATCAAACCGGCAATTAGTTTCAAATATCTTTTTTTATTTCGAGATTTTAAATTACATTGATTTTTATGTGTGGAGAATTTGTTGGATTTTATATTGAAATATTTATTTTTAAAATCAGTTTGAATGTGAGTCGAAATTTCGGGATTAAAAATAGTTTGGACCGCACCGAAATATGCAAAATTTCGTATAATTTTTTAACCGTGGCCACAATATGGGCTGTAATGCTAACAAAAAGAATATGGGCTCCAAAAAACCTTAAGAATTAGCAAATGGGCTGTAAATTATTAGAAATAATGGCAGATGGGCTATATGTTGTTTTCCACAAAGTTGAGGCTTTCCTAAAAAAAGTTGACGCACAAGCAATGACTGTTGGATGTTCATCCAATGGCTGTCGTGCTTCTTGAATCTCTGCTCTTCTTGCTCCAGCCGCTCGAACAAGTGCCGGCGGGACTGCCTGCTCCCTCCTTCCCGCGGCCGGCTGTGCTTCCGCGCAGGCCTAGCCATCCCTCTACTCACCAACACCTGCTGTTATTCTCCACCGACGGCAGACGAACCAGTAAACCCTCATATAGTCGTACTCCCCTCCGCGTGGGAAACAACTGCCGAGTCTTCCCTGCCTCCATGTCGCTCCCTTCCTAGGCCTTGCCGTCGTCCACCGGCCTGGTGCTCTCGGCGCGGCCTGGTCAATGTGGTCAACGACCGACATGCATCTGAAGTGGATTGTACATGGAGAGGCCAACAGCTGGGTCCACGGCCGCATGCAAGGAAATGCCTCCTTATTACGCGCAAAATACTGATTCCTCCACCTGACATCAGGGACCCACCGAAAGGGCTCTGTATTTCACGTAAAAATGTTACCGCCGCTGACAGCTCGGACCCACCAGCTATATCTTCGCACGCAAGGAAGTGCCTCCTTATTACGCACAAACAAAGAATACTCCCCCTGTTAGCTGGGACCTAGTATAGTGGCAGGCTGAATTGTGGGCCTACTAAGTTGACGGGGACGGAGGGCTTTGTCAACTTAGTCAATATGCATGATTCTAGCTCTAGTGACTGTACGATGTCCATCCAACGGCTGTAGTGCTTCTTCAACCTCTGGTCTTCTTGCTCTAGCCGCCCAAACCAGCGCCGGTCGTGGCTCGTGCTCCTGCCTCCCATGGCCGGCTGTGATGCGGTGGAGGCCTCACCGCCCCCTACCACTCCCACCGCTGGCCAGGCCATCCCTCTACTCACCCACACCCCATGTTATTCTGTGGCGACGGCAGCCTCACACCGTAGCTAACCAGTGAAACCTCGTACTCCTCTATGCGTGGGCATCCACTGCCGCGTCTTCCCCGCCTCCATGTCGTCCCCTTCCTCGCCGTCGTCCCGCGCCCTGGTGCTATCGGCGCGGCGTGGTCAACGTGATCAAGGAATAGCTTCCATCAAACGTGGACTGTACGTGGAGAGGCTGACAGCTGGGTCCACGGCCGCAGCAAGGAAGTGCCTCCTTATTACGCGCAAAATAGTTATTCCTCCACCTGACAGCGGGGACCCACTGGACGGGCCATCGTATTTCGCAAAAAAGTGTTTCCCCCTGACTGCTGGGACCCACCAGCTACATCTTTGCACGCAAGGAAGTGCGTCCGGGCAAAAAAATTGATTCGCCCCACTGACTGCTGGGACCCACCAGCTACATCTTCGCACGCAAGGAAGTGCCTGATAGTCGGGACCCACCTGGTCGAAGCGTATGTAGCGTTGTCATTCTGGTCGCGAACGTGTATGTACATATATACTGGTCGATGTAGAGGCGCGCACGTGTCGTAGTAGAGGCGCGCACGTGTCGTAGTAGAGGCGCGCACATAGCATGTAAACATACGTACAACAACCAGTGTGCAAGATAGAAAATACGGCCACGTATGTGTACATATGGGCGGGGTCTTGAACGCCTACTCGCGCATACGTACGGCCAGGGCTCGTGTACATGGCTGGGTCGGAACGGAGAAAACGTCGTCGTCATGTTCATGGGGAGCCAACCGGCTGGGTCGGAACGGAATGCATCGTCGTGCTCATCGGGAGGGCTTGGACGGAACAAGCGATGGAAACGAGGCCTGGCGTACCGCAGAACGGAGGAAACGGCCTTGTGTTCGACCGGCCACGTTCGAAATGGAATCCTGTCCATCGGGAGGGGTGTGGCGTACCGCAAAACGGAGGAAACGGACCTCCTACGGTCGAAATGGGGGTCCTGTCGATCGGGAGGGGTGTGGCATACCGCAAAACGGACGAAACGGACCTCCTACGGTCGAAATGGGGGTCCTGTTGATCGGGAGGGGTGTGGTGTACTGCAAAACGGATGAAACGACTTGTGTTGGAGCGCTACGGTCGAAACGGGGGTCCTGTTCATCGGGAGGGGTGTGGCGTACCGCAAAACGGGACTCCACGGGATACTGTTCATCTCCATCGTCGACCTCCTCCAGCCTCCACGGGCTACCGTCGACCTCCTCCAGCCTCCACGGGCTCCTGTTCATCCAGCCTCCACCGCGCGCTACTGCACCGGCTACTGTTCAACCACCCCTCCACGGGCACCCCTCCACCATGTACTGTTCATCCAACCCTCCACACCACAGGGTCCTGTTCATCCAGAGGCAACGCCACCGCTCACTGTTCATCCAACCCCCCCGCCGCAACGCTCACTATTCATCCAGAGAGGCAGCATCAATCGGCTTCAGTTAGCAGTAGTAGCGAAGGAATCGATCGATCGGGTTCAGTTAACAGCCATCGATCGATCGCTCGAGTTCAGTAACGCGTAGC
Source organism: Triticum dicoccoides (assembly GCF_002162155.2). Classification (NCBI taxonomy): domain Eukaryota; kingdom Viridiplantae; phylum Streptophyta; class Magnoliopsida; order Poales; family Poaceae; genus Triticum; species Triticum dicoccoides. The sequence goes on along the minus strand of NC_041383.1, from coordinate 263,405,616 downwards.
CTGCAGTGCAATCGCTCGGGTTCAGTTAGAGCCCAATGCCTCGTTCGGGTTCAGTTAGAGCCAACGCCTCGCACACACGCACGTACATGTACAAGAGAAACGCGCACCGCTCGGCCCCCGACCTCCCACCATAACCGGGAACTCCCCGAAATTTTCCTCGCCCTTGCTTCTACCACGGTTTTTTCCGTCATGGACGGCCCAAAGAATGTCATGCAGCTGCGTCTCCGGCCCGCCCAGGACGAAAAGCCCATTTTCTGTCATGATTTTTTGTCATAGAAGTAGGAGCCCACCACATCTATGATGATACCGGGTTTTGTCACAATTATCGTCATAGAAGTGTCATATGTATGATAGAAAAAAAATTCGTTCGGCCCAAAATGTCACGGATGTGTCTTTTTTTTGTAGTGCTATGATGATTGTTATGATCCCGTTGATTCTCTTGAAATACCCCTTTTTGATGATGCTTGTTATGCTTGTGGCCATGATGCTAATATGAATGATGCTTAGGGAGATGAACTTGCTATAGTTCCTTATGTTAAACATGAAATTGTTGCTATTGCACCCATGCATGATAGTCCTATTATCTTTTTGAATTCTCCAAACTACACTATATCGGAGAAGTTTGTGCTTATTAAGGATTATATTGATGGGTTGCGTTTTACTACTACACATGATGATTTTGATGAATATAATATGCATGTGCTTGCTGCTCCTACTTGCAATTATTACGAGATAGGAACTACATCTCCGCCTCTCCATGTTTCCAATATGATAAAATTGCAAGAAACTATTTATACTATGCATTGGCCTTTACTTGCATGAATTGTTCTTTTATGACATGCCGATGCATAGGAAGAGAGTTATACTTCGTCATTCCTTGATATATGTTACTTTGTTCTCACTACTAAATTACAAATCATTGTTAATTAAAATTGGCTTTGATATACCTTGAGATCCGGGTGGATCCATTACTTGAGCACTATATGCCTAGCTTAATGGCTTTAAAGAAAGCGCTGCCAGGGAGACAACCGGAAGTTTTAGAGAGTCATTTATTTCTGTTGAGTGCTTTTATAAAGTTTACAAACAAAAAAATAAAGAGGGGAACCCAAAACTTTTCAAAAAGGAAAGTGAAAGTGAGAAAGACAAGCATTGTTGAAGTGGGGGAGCTCCTTGAACTTTGTTCATGCTCACATAAACTTTGTGAATCTTAATTACAGAAACTTTTCATAAAAAATAATTATCCCCTTGTACAATTCCATTGTATTATAAAAATAATGTGCTAAGGTTTTCCTTTAGGTTGTTTACAATGCTTGTTGGTTTGTGCGGTGCAGGACAGAAACTTTGGCTGTAGTGGGCAATTTTACATTTTTTACTGGAGCGTCAGACGGTTCTGAAACTTCTTGCACTGTCTTGCTATAATTTTTTTATTCCTAATTTTGGCAGAATTGTTTGGGTTACAGAAGTATGGTGAATGTTCATATTACTACAGACTGTCCTGTTTAAGACAGATTCTGTTTTTGATGCATAGTTTGCTTGTTTTGATGAAACTATCAATTTCTATCGGTGGATTAAGCCATGGAAAAGTTATACTAAAGTATCTAAAATTAAAAAACAAAATATGAATTGGTTTTCAACAGTACTTAGAGTAGTGATTTGCTTTATTATACTAACGGATCTTACCGAGTTTTTTGTTGAAGTTTTGTGTGGATGAAGTGTTCGAAGATCGAGGAGGTCTCGATATGAGCAAAAGGAAGAGAAGCAAGAGCTCAAGCTTGGGGATGCCCAAGGCACCCCAAGTAAATATTCAAGGATACTCAAGCATCGAAGCTTGGGGATGCCCCGGAAGGCATCCCCTCTTTCTTCAACAAGTATCGGTATGTTTTCTGATTCGTTTCGTTCATGCGATATGTGCAAATCTTGGAGCGCCTTTTGCATTTAGTTCTCACTTTTCCTTTACACACCATGCTGGTATGAGATAGTCCTTGGTTGATTTATAGAATGCTCATTGCACTTCACTTAAATCTTTTGAGTATGGCTTTATAGAATGCTTCATGTGCTTCACTTATATCATTTGAAGTTTGGATTGCCTATTTCTCTTCACATAGAAAACCGCCATTTGTAGAATGCTCTTTTGCTTCACTTATATTTGTTAGAGCGTGGGCATATCTTTTGAAGAAATAATTAAACTCTCTTGCTTCACTTATATCTATTTAGAGAGATGACAGGAATTGGTCATTCACATGGTTAGTCATAACATCCTACGTAAAACTTGTTGACCACTGAGTATGATATGTTTGATTCCTTGCAATAGTTTTGCGATATAAAGGTGGTGATATTAGAGTCATGCTAGTTGAGTAATTGTGAAATTGAGAAAATACTTGTGTTGAGGTTTGCAAGTCCCATAGCATGCACGTATGGTAATCATTGTGTGACAAATTTGAAGCATGGGGTGTTTCTTTGATTGTCTTCCTTATGAGTGACGTTCGGGGATGAGCGATGGTCTTTTCCTACCAATCTATCCCCCTAGGGACATGTGTGGTAGTACTTTGCTTCGAGGGCTAATAAACTTTTGCAATAAGTATATGAGTTCTTTATGACTAATGTGAGTCCATGGATTATACGCACTCTCACCCTTCTATCATTGCTAGCCTCTTCGGTACCGTGCATTGCCCTTTCTCACCTCGAGAGTTGGTGCAAACTTCGCTGGTGCATCCAAACCTGTGATATGATAAGCTCTGTCATACATAAGCCTCCTTATATCTTCCTCAAAACAGCCACCATACCTACCTATCATGGCATTTCCATAGCCATTCCGATATATATTGCCATGCAACTTCCATCATCATCATATACATGACTTGAGCATTTATTGTCATATTGCTTTGCATGATTGTAAGATAGCTAGCATGATGTTTTCATGGCTTGTTAGTTTTTTGATATCTTTGCTATGCTAGATCATTGCACATCTCGGTACACCACCAGAGGCATTCATATAGAGTCATATCTTTATTCTAGATATCGAGTTGTAATATTGAGTTGTAAGTAAATAAAGTGTGATGATCATCATTATTAGAGCATTGCCCCAGTGAGGAAATGATGATAGAGACTATGATTCCCCCAAAAGGCGGGATGAGACTCCAGACTTTATGAAAAATAAAAGAGGCCAATGAAACCCAAATAATAATAAAAAAGAGGTCAAAGAAGCCCACCAAAAGAATAAAAAAATGAGAGAAAAAGAGAGGAGGGGAAATGTTACTATCCTTTTACCACACTTGTGCTCAGAGTAGCACCATGTTCTTCATATAGAGAGTCTCTTGAGTTATCACTTTCATATACTAGTGGAAATTTTCATTATAGAACTTGGCTTGTATATTCCGATGATAGGCTTCCACAAATGCCCGAGGTCTTCATGAGCAAGCAAGTTGGATGCACACCCACTTAGTTCCAGTTTGAGCTTTCATACACTTATAGCTCTTAGTGCATCCATTGCGTGGCAATCCCTACTCCTCGCATTGACATCAATTGATGGGCATCTCCATAGCCCGTTGATTAGCCACGTTGATGTGAGACTTTCTCCCTTTTTGTCTTCTCCACATAAACCCCCACCATCATATTCTATTCCACCTATAGTGCTATATCCATGGCTTGCACTCATGTATTGTGTGAGGGTTGAAAAAGCTGAAGCGCGTTAAAAAGTATGATCCAATTGTTCGGCTTGTCATCGGGGTTGTGCATGATGGGAGCATTTTGTGTGACGAAAATGGAGCATGGCCAAACTATATGATTTTGTAGGGATAAGGTTTCTTTGGCTATGCTATTTTGATAAGACATAATTGCTTGGTTAGCATGCTTGAAGTATTATTGTCTATTTGTCAAATGATAGAATATTGCTTTGAATCACTCGTGTCTTAATATTCATGCCATGATTAGATATATGATCAAGATTATGCTAGGTATCATTCCACATAAAAAATTATCTTTTTTATCATTTACCTACTCGAGGACGAGCAGGAATTAAGCTTGGGGATGCTGACACGTCTCCGTCATATCTATAATTTTTTATTGTTCCATGCCAATATTCTACAACTTTCATATAATTTTGGCAACTTTTTATATTATTTTTGGGACTAACATATTGATCCAATGCCTAGTGACAGTTCCTGTTTGTTGCATGTTTTATGTTTCGCAGAAAACCCATATCAAACGGAGTCCAAACGGGATAAAAACGGATGGAGAATATTTTTGGAATATTTGTGATATTTGGGAAGAAGAATCAAAGCGAGATGATGCCCGAGGGGGCCAAGAGGCAGGGGCGCGCCCCTGACCCTCGTGGGCACCCCGTAAGGCGGTTGCTGCTCTTCTTTTGCCACAGGAAAGCTAATTTTCAGGAAAAAAATCATGGCAAAGGTTACAGTCCAATCTTGGAGGGGCTCTCGCCCCTCCCACACCATGGAGACCAAGGACCAGAGGGGAAACCCTTCTCCCATCTAGGGAGAAGGTCAAGGAAGAAGAAGAAGAAGGGGGGCTCTCTCCCCCTTGCTTCCGGTGGCGCCGGAACGCCGCCGGGGCCATCATCATCACCGCGATCTACACCAACACCTCCGCCATCTTCACCAACATCTCCATCACCTTCCCCCCGTCTATATTCAGCGGTCCACTCTCCTGCAACCCGCTGTACCCTCTACTTGAACATGGTGATTTATGCTTCATATTATTATCCAATGATGTGTTGCCATCCTATGATGTCTGAGTAGATTTTCGTTGTCCTTTCGGTAATTTGTGAATTGCTATGATTGGTTTAATTTGCTTGTGGTTATGTTGCTGTCCTATTGTGCTCTTCGTGTCACGCAAGCATGAGGGATTCCCGCTGTAGGGTGTTGCAATATGTTCATGGTTTGCTTATTGTCTGCGTTGTGTGAGTGACTAAAACACAAACACGGATAAGTGGGTCATGGCGTATGGGAATAAAGAGGACTTGATACTTTAATGCCATGGTTGGCTTTTACCTTAATGATCTTTACTAGTTGCGGATGCTTGCTAGAGTTCCAATCATAAGTGCATATGATCCAAGAAGAGAAAGTATGTTAGCTTATGCCTCTCCCACATAAAACTTGCTATCGGTCTAGTAAATTAGTCAATTGCTTAGGGACAATTCCGGAACTCCTACCACCACTTTTCCACACTCGCTATACTAACTTTATTGCCTTTTTAACTAAACAGCCCCCAGTTTTTATTTACGTGCTCTTTATATTCTTTCAAACCTATCCAACAACTCCTACAAAGTCCTTCTAGTTTCATACTTGTTCTAGGTAAAGCTAACTTTAAGCGTGCGTAGAGTTGTATCGGTGGTCGATAGAACTTAAGGGAATATTTGTTCTACCTTTAGCTCCTCGTTGGGTTCAACACTCTTACTTATCGAAAGAGGCTACAATTGATCCCCTATACTTGTGGGTTATCAAGGGCCGGCCAGGGTGCCCCCCCAAGGGCAGGAGTCCTAGTAGGACTCCCAGTCCAATTCGGACCCCCTTCCTTTTCGGAGGGGGAAAAGGGGGAAGGGAGAGAGAGGGAGAAGGAAAGGGGGGCCGTGCACCCTCCCCTAGTCCAGTTCGGACTCCAATGGGGGGGCGTGTGCCACCTCCTATCCCCTATGGCCCCTGAGGCCCATTAACTTTCCCTGGGGGGGTGGTCCGGTAACCCCTCGGTACTCCAAAAAATCCCCGAAACGTTCCGGAACCATTCCGGTGTCCAAATATAACCTTCCAATATATCAATCTTTACCTCTCGACCATTTTGAGACTCCTCGTCCTATTCGTGATCTCATCCGAGACTCCGTACAACCTTCGGTCACCTAACGGTCAAGGAATGTGTTAAACTGGGTATTGTCTTTCTCATTCCTGTACCAAATCCACGTTGGGAGGTTACACGCATGACACCTAACGGCAACGGCTGCCTCTGATACTAACTTGGCTGACTCTGTAGCATCATGTGGCCTTTTTAAACCTGCCTCAAAATGGATCTCCATTCTTCCTCCTTTAGATTTTGTTAATCTGTCAAGCATTATCCCTGATGTCTGTTTCCACTTGCGCCGTGGTGCTAGTTCAACAACGAATATGGAAAGTGTTAGTATACATCAAACTGTGAGAGTAAATATAAAGGAGCATGCAACTGCAACTTGACTCGGTCAGGTACCGTCTTGGTGTTGATGCTCATGAGGTTCATCTGATCTTGCCAAGTCCTGTTGTGTCAACAGTGCTTCGGAAGTAGTGTTAGGTGTGAAGGCAGCTTGGGAACTGGCCGGTTCCGGAGCAAACGAACGAGTAACTGGTTGAGATGTTGTGTCACGCCCAATATGCGACCCTATCCAAAAGGAACTCGAAGGTCCCACCAAGGATAGACCCGCATATTGAAACGCTTTTGCAAGGTGGATATCATTACATCAACATTACATAATAGATGGGGATACATACATAAGGCATACAATGCCACATGAATACATCAATACAACATACAAGAACAACATCCGACTACGGATGAATCATAAACAGAAACTCAAACAATATCCACCCTGCTAGCCCAGGCTGCCGACCTGGAACCTATCCCCTGATCGAAGAAGCAGAAGAAGAAACTCCAAAACAAGCAACATCGCTCTCGCGTCAAGATCATCGCATAACCTGTACCTGCAACTATTGTTGTAGTAATCTGTGAGCCACGAGGACTCAGCAATCCCATTACCATGGGTATGAAGACTAGCAAAGCTTAATGGGAAAGGAAGGGGTAAAGTGGTGAGGCTACAGCAGCGACTAAGCAAGATATGGTGGCTAACATACACAAATGAGAGCGAGAAGAGAAACAAAGGAACGGTCGTCAACTAGCAATGATCAAGAGGTGATCCTGAACACCTACTTACGTCAAACATAACACAGAAACCGTGTTCACTTCCCGGACTCCGCCAAGAAGAGACCATCACGGCTACACACGCGGTTGATGCGTTTAATTTCGGATCTGGTGTCAAGTTATCTACAATCGGACATTAACAAATTCCCATCTGCCACATAACCGCGGGCACGGCTCTCGAAAGTTTATACCCTGCAGGGGTGTCCCAACTTAGCCCATGACAAGCTCTCGCGATCAACGAAGGAATAGACCTTCTCCCAGGAAGACCCGATCAGTCTCGGAATCCCGGTTTACAAGACATTTCGACAATGGTAAAACAAGACCAGCAAGACCGCCTGATGCGCCGACAATCCCGACAGGAGCTGCACATATCTCGTTCTCAGGGCAACACCGGATGAACACTACGTACGGCAACCGACGATACCCCAAGTTGCCTAGGGGCGGCACCGCAAGTGGCTCTGGTTTGGACCAACACTTAGACAAGCATTGGCCCGGGGGGGCTATAATAAAGATGACCCTTGGGTTAATTACTCCCAAGGGAAAAGTAGGTGGTGGTGAGGCAAATGGTAAAACCAAGGTTGGGCCTTGCTGGACAAGTTTTATTCAAAGCGAACTGTCAGGGGGGTCCCATAAATCACCCGACCGCGTTAGGAACGCAAAATCCGGGAACATAACACCGGTATGACGGAAACTAGGGCGGCAAGAGTGGAACAAAACACCAGGCATAAGGCCGAGCCTTCCACCATTTACCAAATATATAGATGCATTAATAATATAAAAGAGATATTGTGATATCCCAACATAAACCCTGTCTACCATGGAGAAATCTTCAACTTCACCTGCAACTAGCAACGCTATAAGAGGGGCTGAGCAAACCGGTAACATAGCCAAGCAACGGTTTGCTAGGAAGGGTGTCAAAGGTTAGAGGCTGACATGGCAATTTGGGAGGCATGGTAAACATGTGATAGGTAGCGCAGCATAGCGATAGAACGAGGCAACTAGCATAGCGATGATAGTAGTGAGATTCAGGATAGCGGTCATCTTGCCTGAAATCCCGCAAGGAAGAAGAAGGAGTCCATGAAGAAGATGAAGCCACGAAGACGAACCACACGTAGACGAACGAATCCTCACGATCGCAACGAAAAGGGAACTATCGAGAAGAAGCACACAACATGGTAAACACACCACACATGAACAAGACATGATGCGCAAGAAGCATGATGCATGACAAGGCTACATGAAGCTACTCATGGCAAGAGATGATGCAAACAAGAACAACACATCAAGGCAAATTTAAATGAGGCCGGAAACAACATATAACAATTCCGTAAGTCCTCATATGCAAATTTCGAAATTAGTCCAGATCTGAATAAACCTTATGTTCAAGTTGTTAAACAGCAAGTTAAAGAGCACCAAGAGGATCTACACGAAATTCTAGTCAAGTTACATATAAAGTTCAGTAGATTCGGAGCTACGGCCTAGAAGATATGAGCAAAACAAGTTAAGCATGGCATTGATGCAAAATGCATAAAAACATCAATCAAACACCTCAAAACAAGGATGCAACATGATAATATGAAGCTACATGCAAAATCAAGCAAGTTTCATATAGAGCACACTCAAAACGGAGCAACGGTTCAACACATGCACACTATACAAGTTATATCAACAATCTGTCCATAACAGCAACTAGGCATCTTGCAAGCATCAAAACAATAAGCTACAGCACCCCAACATAATAACAAAAGGCATGGGCATGAAGTACAGGTAAAGCATAACAAAACATGAACACTGAGCTATCTCCAGAAAATACTAGAACATGCTCAAAAGGACATGGGAAGATTGCAAATAATAACAGTTTCAGACTTTAGCAGAAATAACATCAGGTTGCAATGTTTAGAGCTATCAAACAACATGTTACAAGAACTTATCATGGCAAACAAAGGCATGGCATGAATCTACTAAATGCATAGAGCAAAAGACCCTTACTGACCATGAGCCAAAAAGGCTTAGAAAATATGATGGCACCCATGTAAACATGGCAAGTTATATTACAGATTCATACATGGCAGGAACAACAATAAGTAGGCATGTTTGTGAGCTTGAACCACTCACCACAGAGCAATACATGGCATGGCAAGGCAACCAACAGTAAGAAGACATGTTTATGGAGCTATACATGGCAAGAGCAAGTTCATAGGGTGCATGGATCACTAGCAAACAATCATGGAAACATTGAACTTAATGTTAACAGGCTGACAGCAACATCATCAAGCAACTTTGGAGCAAGATAACAACATGATACAGCAGGCTATAATTGCAACCAAGGGCATCAATGGATAGACCATGACATGTAGATCAAAACATGTTTATAGCACATCTCCAGATTATGCACGAAATGACTAGTAGAAGCATACTAACATAGCAACAAAATATAACAGAATCTGTCAGGAAAACAGCAACAGCAACTACCCTACTTAGCAAGCTTGATACACTCAGCACACAACTCACAAAAATACATGGTTGGCACCCCTGGAAAGATGGCATAGCATAGATCAAAACACATCTAGACATCAACCTCATAGGATGCACACATCAATCATGGAAAAAATGACAAATGAGCAAGTTATAACAGTTTCAGCAGGTTAACATCAACATGCACTCTTCCAACAGCATTTCGGGCATCAATATGAGCTCAAATGAAAATGATGCAATGGAATGAAATGAAGTACTCGTCGAGGCGAACAATATGACATATTACACGCACGAAACAGTGCTACGGATGCAGAGATACAATGCGATGAACATGGCATGATTATGTGAGGGATTTGGGGACTTAGTGGAATTTATACCTCCGGGAAAAGTCAACCCGGGACGGAGGGATCCGGGATGGGGGCGGCATTTGGTTCGGTGTGCTGGTGGATCTGATCCCACTTCGCCAGATCCGGCCGGAGAGGAACTCCGGCGAGCTTCTCCGGCGAGGTGGGGCAGCGAGGAGGAAGCCGGAAAGGGGCACGGGAGCAGAGGAGGTCCGGGGACGCCGAGGAGCCGGCACGGGGCGAGAGGAGGTGAGTCCGGTGAGGGAGCGGCGGATCCGGGCAGATCCGGTCGCCGGAGTTGGCGAGCCGGGCGGCGGGCGGCGCCGGAGGCGGCAGCGCTCGGGGCAGGCGCGCGGAGG
>NC_041383.1:263374240-263395158 GCF_002162155.2 Triticum dicoccoides | reverse complement strand
CGGGGCGAGGCGCGAGGCGGGCCCGGTGGGCCGGCGGCGCGGGGGCGGAGACGGGCCACGCGGCGGCCGGTGATTGGCTGGGGGGAGCGGGGCGGACATGTCCGGCCAGGGGCGGACGTGTCCGGCGCGGAGAGGGAGGAGATCTAGGGTTTCGTCCGCGAATTTCGGGGGAGGAAGCTAATTTATAGGTAGAGGGAGCTAGGAGAGTCCAAATGAGGAGCGGTTTTCGGCCACGCGATCGTGATCGAACGACCGAGAGCATGGAGGGGAGTTTGGTGGGTTTTGGTCCACTTTGAAAGGGGTGTTGGGCTGCAAACAAAGAAGGCTTTAGCGGTTACCCGGTTAACCGTTGGAGTATCAAACGACCTCCAAATGGCACGAAACTTGACAGGAGGTCTACCGGTGGTATACCAAGGCCACTTGGCAAGTCTCGGTCCATTCCGAGGAAGTTTAACACCCACTCAAGAAAAGAGAGAAGAGGGAGACGCCGGAGGACATAGGAGCGCCGGATTGCAAAACGGACAACGGGGAAAATGCTCGGATGCATGAGATGAACACGTATGCAAAATGACATGGACATGATGACATGGCAATATGCAACACGCAAGCAAATGACATGGCAAAGACGGTGAATAACTGGCAGACACCTGGCGCAACGAATCCGGGGCGTTACATGCTGGTACAGTTGAAGCGGATGATGCAGATGGTGGAGCAGGTGATACTGTGTTTGTAGATTTAGCCGGTGGACTTGGAACTTCTACTGCATTATAAGTACCAGTAGAATCTCGACGGCAGAGCCTTTTCCGTTTCACCCGACGAGTAACAACACTCCCTACTATATTATTGTCCTTGCTCTTTTTTGACTTTGCCATGTCAAGCTGTACCCACAACACAAAAGAATAAAATCACTCTTCAGAACTCATTGATGCATGATACAGACAAGCAATACTTTGATGTAAGACAACCGTATGAGGATGGAATATGTAAGAAAAACAGGACGGCATGACATATTCACAGCTACGATGTGCAAACTAAGCAGAAGGATTTTCAAGAAAATAGAAGTAATGCAAGCTAGACACCATATGAAAGATGCAACCAATATTACTCTGCCAAGTTAAAAGTGCCTTGTCATAAGTGGTAATTCGAAAAATTAGAAGCAGTACAATGTAGAAATCAATGCAAGATGCAACCACTATCAAACTGCCATGTTAAAAGCGTCCAATCATGAGTTACTAATGCGGGATACACAATAGCAGTACTTTGATGTAAGAACATGGTATGATAGATAGATGTAGTGTATTCTAGACACAGAAAGCCATGTCATATGCACATGTATAACGTATAACCTCAGCAGGTGCAATTTAATCAAAATAGAAGAAATACAGGCTAGACAACATATGCAACATGAAACCAATTATCACACTGTCAACTTAGAGCAAGCACCTGCGATGGTGGAGTGCGGGAGATGAACTCATCATGTAGACTTGGGACTTCAACTTCATTAGCAGTAGCAGTGGCAAATCTAGAGAGACTTTGTTTGCGTCGATGCGGAGTACCACCAACATCCCCTAACTTACTCTTTTCCTTCCTATTTTCTGATATTGCCTTATGAAGTCAAAACCACAAGAAGATGAATAAAATTAGCTCTGCATAACTGGATGATGCATGATACAGACGAACACTACTTTGATGTAAGGCAAGCGCAGGAGGATGGAATATATAAAAAAAGACAGCATTTCATATTCACACGTACGATAGGAGGATGGAATATGTATGAAAAAACAGTAAGCGGAAGGCATTTCAACAAAATTAGAAGAAATGAAAGCTAGGCACCATATAAACATGCAACCAATATCACACTATCAGGTAAAAAGTGTCTCGTCATAAGTGCCATTTCAAGAAATTAGAAGCAGTACAAGCTAGAAGACAATGCAAGATGCAACCTACATCACAGTCCCAAGTTAAATGTGTCTTATGGGTAAGTGATCATCGCAGGTATAAGTTGTAAGCTACGCAGATGCAATTCAACATAATCAGAAGCAATACAAACTAGACATCATATGGAAAACGCAACCACGTATAACAGTTCCAAGTAAGAGCAAGCACCTGTGATGGTGGAGTAGGGGAGATGTGCTCATCGTGTACACGTATGTTCTAGAAACAGGAACACGTGTCATGTTCACAGGCATTATGTGTAAAGTAAGCAGATGCAATTCAAGTTAGAAGCAATACAAGCTAGACATCATACACAACATGCAACCACATATAATAGTGTCAAGTTAGAGCAAGCACCTGTGATGGTGGAGTAGGGGAGATGTGCTCATCATCTACACAGCTACATTGACTGTCCAGCCTTGTGTTGTCTTGCGAATCTTGTTGGGAGGATGGCGGAGTAGAATCTGTAGAGACCCCCTGTTTGAGTTGCTCCGAAGGACCAGCATCATCCACTGCCAGACTAATTTCCTTCAGTTGTAATGATTTTGCATTGTGAAGTCAAACCGATAAGAAAAAGGAATAAAATTCGCTCTTCAGAACTCATTCATGCATGATACTGACGAATGCTACTCGGATGAAAGGCAAACACATGATGCGAGGATGGAATATGTATGAAAAACAGGATGGTGTGACATATTCACACCTATGATGTGGTAACTAAGCAGAAGGCTTTTCAACAAATTAGAAGCACTGCAAGCTAGACACCATATGAAAGATGCAACCAATATCACTCTGCCAAGTTCAAATTGTATGGCGTTTCAACAAATTAGAAGCAGTATATGCTAGAAATCATATGCAAGACACAACCAATATCACAGTGGCGACTTAAAGGTGCCTTATCATAAGTGACTGATGCGGGATATGCAAGAATAGTAGTCTGATGTAGAAACAGGAACACATGTCATATTCACAGGCATTATGTGTAAAGTAAGCAGATGCAATTCAACAAAGTTAGAAGCAATACAAGCTAGACATCATACGCAACATGGAACCACATATAATAGTGCCAAGTTAGAGCAAGCACATGTGATGGTGGAGTAGGGGAGATGTGCTCATCATCTACACAGCTACATTGACTGTCTAGCCTTGCGTTGTCTTGCGGATCTTGTTGAGGATGGCGGAGTAGAATCTGTAGAGAACCTCCCTTTCAGTTGCTTGGAAGGACCACCATCATCCAATGCCTTGCCAATTTCCTTCATCTTTATTGATTTTGCATTGTGAGGTCATACCGACAAGAAAAAGGAATATCTTCGCTCTTCAGAACTCATTCATGCATGATACTGACGAACACTACTCTGATGAAAGGCAAAGTCATGATACGAGGATGGAATATGTACGAAAAAATGGACGGCTTGACATATTCACACCTATGATGTGGTAACTAAGCAGAAGGCACTTCAACAAATTAGAAACACTGCAAGACACCATATGGAAGGTGCAATCAATATCACTCTGCCAAGTTAAAACTATCTCGTCATAGGTGGCATTCATCAAACTAGAAGCAAGACATGCTAGAAATCATATTCAAGACGCAAACCAATATCACACTATCAACTTAAAGGTGTCCCATCATAAGTGACTGATGCAGGATACACAAGAAGAGTAGTTTCATGTAAGAACATGGTGTGATAGACAGATATAGTATGTACCAAAAAAAGGAAAGCGTGTCATATTCACACGTATCATGTGTAAGCTAAGCAGATGCAGTTTACACTAATTAGGAGCAATACGAGCGAGACACCATATGCAACATGCAACCAGATATAACACTGCCAAGTTAGAGCAAGCACCTTGGATGGTGGAGTAGGGGAGCGGAGACTTGGACCATGTAATGCACTATCAGTACAAGGAGAATCGGTACAGATGCTCCGTTTACGTTGCTGCAGAGGACCACCATCATCGCCTTCCTTACTCTTTTCCTTCCTCTTTCTTGATTTTGCCTTGTCAAGTCAAACCCACAAGAAAAAGGAATAAAATTTGCTCTTCAGAACTTATTGATGCATGATACTGACGAACACTACTTTCATGTAAGGCAGCAGCATGATAGGAGGATGGAATATGTATGAAAAACAGGACGGCGTGACATATTGACATGTATGATGTATAAAGTGTACACTAAGCACAAGGTGCTTGAACTTGTTAGAATCGATGCAAGCTAGAAACCATATGAAAGATGAAACCAATATCACTCTGCCAAATTAAAAGGGTGCCCTAATAAATGTATTTGACCAAATTAGAAGCAATACATGGCAACAGTCTAGAAATAATATACAATATGCAACGAATAAAGGTGACTCATCGTAAGTAATTGATGCAGTATACAGAAGAGAGGTACTTTCATGTAAGAACAAGGTTAACACATAGATGTAGTGTGTACCAAAAATAGGAAGGCATGTCATATTCACAGGTATAGTGTGTAAACTAAGCAGATGCAATTTACCCTAATTAGAAGCAATACAAGCTAGACACCGTATGCAACATGCAACCACATATCACACTGCGAAGTTGGAGCAAGCACCTATGATGGTGGTGTAGGGGAAGTGCTGTCTTCAGGTACAGAGCAACGTTCAATATCTTCATTTAGGCTTGTTGTTTCTTGAGAATCATGTGGAGAGTATGAAATTGCATTTTTTATAAGAGTATTGCGTCTCTGTTAACCCACCCGCGTGACTGTCTCATCATAAGCGATAGACGCAGGATACACAAGAACAGTAGTTTGATGTAAGAACATGGTGTGATAGGCAGATGTAGTATGTACCAAAACAGGAAGGTGTGTCATATTCACATGTATAATGTGTAAGCTAAGGAGATGAAATTTAACAAATTAGGAGCATTAATGAGGGATACACAAGAAAAGTAGTTTGATGTAAGAACATGGTTAATAGAAAGATGTAGTATGTACCAAAAACAGGAAGGCATGTCATATTCACAGGTATAATGTGTTAACTAAGCAGATGCAATTTACCCTAATTAGAAGCATTACAAGGTAGACACCATATGCAACATGTAACCACATATCACACTGCCAAGTAAGAGAAAGCACCTGCGATGGTGGTGTGGGGGAGCTGCGGTGATCAACTAGAGAGCTACGTTGACTATCTTCATTTAGCCTTGCTGTTTCTTGAGAATCATGTGGGGAGGATGACACTGCACTCTTTAAACGAGTAGGGCGTCTCACAGTAACCCACCCGGGTGACTGTCTCATCATAAGTGATTGACGAGGGATACAAAAGAGCATAGTTTGATGTACGAACGTGGTTAATAGACATATGTAGTATGTATCAAAAATAGGAAGGCATGTCATTATCAAAGGTATAATGTGTAAAGTAAGCAGATGCAATTTAACCAAATTGGAAGCAATACAAGCTAGACACCATATGCAACATGCAACCACATTTGACAGCGCGAAGTTAAAGCAAGCACCTGGGATGGTTGTGTGTGGCAATTGAGATCATCAACTGCAGAGCTACTTTTACTGTCTCCAACTGCTGACACTGCACCCATTAGAGCGTTGAGATGCTTACTGCTTATCTTAAAATTACACTGGAGCGACTTTTGTCTTTTCTTTTCTGCATTCATCAACACTGCGTCAGAGTCTGAAATACCCATGCATAAAAAAACAATAGTGTGAGTATGGGTGAAGTGTGTGCACAATTAGTACAGTGTAAAGGTAGCAGATAGCAGGTCGGTGAGAAATAAATGACGGGAGACATATGATAGCTCTACAACATGCATGGCACACTCAATTACTACATGATTCTATGAAAATAACATTCGACTGAAAGCAAATAGGTCAGTCCATTTTTTCTGCACCGTCCGATGTACAAAGAACGGGGAGATCGCCTTCATCTACCTCCAACCAGTTATTGTTGACGATCTTCCTCGAAAGGCCAGCGACCACCGGCCCAGTATTCCACCCCTGCCTGCGCACTCCCCTCGACCTCACCGCACCTCCGTGCTTGGCACCGCCCCCCGGCCATCCTTTCAAGCCCCGTCGACCTCCAGATCGGGCGCAGGCAGCTCCTGCGCCCCACACCCCTATGATAGACACCGATGCGCCGCTTCCCCGGGGAACAGGTGGACTAGGTGCTCCGCGCGCCTAAGCGGGTGCTGCTTGTTTTAATTGCGGTTCGACTGACACTGAATTGAAATCCAGGCGGGCTACTGACCTCTAGCAAAGGTGAAATAGTAAAAGGGAGGAAACCTTGTGCATTTAGTATCACGAAGAAGATGCAGTAAGAAGCGCTCAACTAGTTTCTTTCATGGGATGAATACGGTGTGAGCGGAGATGTAAGATTTTCATGAATAAGGGAAGAGGAGTACCTTTTCTGCTGGCAGTGCCATGTCCTCCTTCTGTTTTTCCGACGATCTTGTTGTTCACCGGAAACCAGAAGTTGTGGAGGACGGTGCAGCCTTGGACGAACCCATGGCCAAGTTGTTGAGTGTGGTGCAGTGGCCGTCTGTTGGCGGCGGGGAAGCAGATCCGAGGCGGCGAACGACGGCGTAGCGGGAACAGCTCCGGTGCAGTGGACGGTTGCGACAGTGGAGCCGCAGCAGTGAGGCGCAAGACAGCATGGTCGGAGTGGTTCTGGTACGGCGCACATCGGCGTCGGCGTCGTGGAGGCAGCTCTGCCTCGGCTTCGGCTACTAAGTCCTTGAGGGTGTTGCGGTTTCGGTTGTGTTGGACGACGACATCGGGGTACCGGCTCCGGCGTGATGGAGGAGGGCGGCGGTGGATTGGCCGCTATGGGGTGGAGGACGGAGGAGGTTGGGGTTTCGCGGCTGGTGGAGAGGGCGTTTTCGCGCCCACGGAGTATGAATGGGGAAATGGAGGGAGGCGGGGAACTAAGGGGGAATAATGTTTTGGTTTGAGATGCGCTTGTTTGAAATTTGGGAAAAGTTACAAACTTTGCCCCCATCTAAAATTTCGGACATATTGCGGGTTGGGGGTAGGACAGTCATGTCAGGTGTCCCAAATGTGGGCGGGATAGATTTCGGCCGAGCGCATGGGTGTTTAGGCGCCCACGGCGTATGAATGCTTCTCGGCGGCGGTTGAGACTGGCGTCTTGGTGAAGTTACAAACCTACCCCGGTTTAGAACTTTGGACATCGGGCCGATAGGCTACACGGGCCAGAGTCAGGACAGTAATTTCCTACTACCAAAACATTAGTCTCGTGCGGTTTCGGGTGACCAGAGGCCTATCTGGTGCTTCGTTCAATATTTGGGAGCAGAAGCATTAACGTTTTCGGTTCTCTTGAATTGAACTTTTAGGATTTTTCAAACTTCACAAATCTTTACTCTTGAAAATCCTAAAGCTACGATTATTTTGGAATGGAGGGGGTACATTTTAATATACATTGTACACGAGTATATATTAAAAAATATGCAACTAACCTCAGTTCATGTATTGTTCCAGGTATAATCACCTTGGTTGCAAAAAAAAGTTAGATATGCGTATGAATATATATACCATGTTCAAACTCACAACAAAGATTGATGCCCCCTTTTACATCTGATTGACAAATGCCATTATCTCGGGTTCAAATAGATGAATGCACTTCCTATGAATTTGAATCTTCGAAACCCCCTTTATGTTAAATTCGACATGTATTTTATTTCTTAGCTAGCAATTTGGAATGTATCCATGCAAGTGACAAATGTATAAAGTGCTTCACACTAACAACATGGAGTGCACTAATTAATGTTTATATATGAATTGCAAAAGCATCCATTGCCTGTATTTCAAACCGCTCTCACTCTATGGATCGATAATATGAAATAAACACATGCACATGCTAGAATTCAATAGAGTATGGGTGTCAGATAGACCGATTTTTGTCCATACGCAATTTTGCAAAATTCATGATCTCATCCAAAAAATAATAATGACATTTATATTTTAATTTAATGCGTAGAACCGCCTT
Organism: Triticum dicoccoides; assembly: GCF_002162155.2. NCBI lineage: Eukaryota > Viridiplantae > Streptophyta > Magnoliopsida > Poales > Poaceae > Triticum > Triticum dicoccoides. The sequence goes on along the minus strand of NC_041383.1, from coordinate 263,387,239 downwards.
TTACACCTAGATATCTCTCTATCTAACGCATAAGTGCACACACTTTATATGCATCGGCATTTCTCTTTCACACATGCTCAAAATCTCTCTCAGGGTGTCGGGGTGTCTCATGCACATCCTCTCTCTGTTTCTCTATCTCTCTTTCTGACTACTATGTACCACTCTTTTCACTAATCTCAGTTGGAAAACATTATTTCTCTCACATGCATATATATACACATGCACGGTCTCTACTAGCCCTCTATACGCACATATATGTGCCTACGTGTCTCCTGCACGCACATTATCTTTAGGCCTCTCTCATACACATTGCCCACCCCCCCCCCCCGACACACCTCTCTAATAGTAGTTGGTATATATGATTTCATCATATCATTCAGTAGAATATCCCTGGCTGTTAGGCTGGATGGTAATACGAGGCAAAGTTTTACCCTAGTTCGGATCGGACCCTTGCAGTTGAAGAAAGAGCCTACTCCTGGTACTATATATTAGTGTTAGGGGTGTGTACAAAGTACACGTGAATACCAGGCATTGTGCGTGTGTGTATACTATCGACGAACTAGCCCCCAAGCTTGTATAACATACTAAGGGCCTAGGGTTACAAATCATATATAGTCGGCTTATCACCAGTGGGGATAGAGTCCTCCGCGACTCTGGTAGCTTCGTGTTGTACGCCGAGTCCTCCACATGGGTCTCCGTATAACACGTCTCGGTCCAACCTATATGTGGCGCAGGATGGAACTGACCCATGAGTCTTAATGTTGACCCACCACAACTAGAAATGATGTGCCCACCACACCACACACGCAATCGGCCACTAAGAAAATAAGCATATAAAATAGTACAGCGGTATCTAGCTCACGATACGTCTCCATATTTTGTTGATGACACTGACAGACTTTGCATTTGATGCGTGCTCCGTATTTTGTTGACGACACTCACGGTCATTGTATTTGAAGCGAAAGCACGATATGGTCACTGGACTTCAGAATAAGCTCATCACGGTCACCACATACATTTTGTCGTGCTAACCAACATGTGCTTGGATGGTTAGAGGACAGTGGTTTCTCGAGCCCACCAAGGTTAAAGTCCCGGTGCTCGCATTTATCTTGTGTTAATTTCAGTATTTTCCGGCGATGTACGTTCAGTGGGAGGAGACGTTCCACTCGACTACGAGGCACCTATGGTGACTTCGTAAAATCTCAAGATCATATATACCGGCCCACTCTCTCGAAGGTGCGGCGGCGGACCGATGGTGGGGAGTGGTTTCGGGGAGAGCGGGCCGGCCGCGGGCGGCGGGGGCGGGCGGTTCGACCGGTGGTGGCTGGCGGCTTGGGGGTGGGGGTGGAGTTTGCTGATAAACTGGAGGCCCTTGATTTCGAATCCAAAAATCTAATGACCAGAGATGAAGAAGTCAGTCGACTGACGTGTAGCCTCACCCCGCACGTACACATGCACGCACGCAAGACACGCACGCATGTAGGCGTGCAACACTGACACATACACATAATGTACACACGCACGCATGCTGGCGTGCAACACTGACACGTACACATGCACTCACGAACACACGCACGTACGCACCCATGCATGCAACACTGAAACGCACCCTTGCACGTACGCACCCATGCATGCAACACTGAAATGCACCCTTGCACGCATGAAACACTCGCACGCCTGCATGCACACAGCACACGACGCAAGACACACGCTTAACTACATGAAAAAGATGACGTCACACTCAATGAACAATCATCGGTTTACGAAATGCCTGCTTCTAACCGCCCTGGCCCACCAAAGGTTCCTCTGTTGTGCGCTGCCTGCGTTGGGTCACTGACATGCAGGCCATGCACCAAAAGAGCCCACACGCTAGTGGAAGAACGGCGCGGTGTCCTAGGTCAGAGTCGAGGGCGCCACTCGCGGCACGCCCGGATGAACACGCCTCCGTGCCGCATTCAAACGCCTCCATGGAACCCGCCCGTGTGGAACCCGAGAAACCCACTCTGGACACACGTCCGTTCATGACCGGGCCGGCGTTAAATGCAACGCCGGCCGAGCTCCTCCCGTCCGCCGTCTATTTAATCTCCTATTTAAACGAGGCCAAACGTCGGCCAAGAATCGCACACCTCCGCCGCTCCCCTATCTCCTCCACCATTTTGTCCACTCTTACAATGGCTTACGAAGAGTAGTTATTCCGCATCCAAGCCGGCTGGGTAGCCCGCCGGATACGAGCTATGCAGCTCACAGATCCACCTCCCTTCCCTCGCCCGACGGAGCCAGTTGCCGCCCCAAGCCGGTGCGCGGTTCAGCAACTCACCGCTCCAGGCCAGCTCGATGAGGAGCGGTGCACGGGCGTCGTTGCTGCCGTCCATGCCGCCGCCTCGTACTGCGTCTCCCGTTTCTGTGGCCGAGACTCCCATGTCGGCGGCCGCGCCATGCAAGCAACGACAGAAGCCGGGTGCGCGGAGAGCGACGAGTCGGTGGCCAGCGCCTCCGCGTCTGCCGCCATCATCGAGGAGAAGTAGAGCATGGGAGGCCGCCACTGCTTGGGTCCCATGAAGGCCACCACGGAGGCGACGCCGGCGTACACAGTAGGTGTCTTGCCGGATCCTTTTGTTGCGAGGACCTTCGTCGACCCCGCATGGCCTCCACGGAAGAGGTCAATGTTAGGATGAACTCGAGCCGGTGCCGGCCATGGCGAAGTAGTGGCCGGTGATGAACTTGAACCGGTGCCGGCCACCATCATCTTCGGCACCAGCCAATGATATCAGTTGGGCAGTGGGGAAGCGAGCCGTCCTTTGCGCTGAAGCATATACCTCCGGGGCTCCCAGCAGTCCGGTGATCGTGCTGTCGGACATGAGGAACACAAATCGATCGGCGGGCGACCATTTAGGCCATGTATTATATACATGTGTTGTCCAGAACTAGCACCGCGTAGTTCATTTGAATGTAATGAAATTCGTCATGTTTGTGTGAAAATCCGGTATTTTATATGCTTTCCGTCATTGTTTATATGAAATATCAGTTTGTCTACGTGTTTGCGTGAATTTTGTCCGGTTGGTTGAGTTGCTGTCATAATGTGTGCGGCTACGGTTGGATGGCGTAATTTGCGGGGTCATCGCTCGGTCTGCGGGCGGCTCGGGCGGTGTTGTGGGATAAAAAACACAGCTCATACGAGCTCGTCTCCAACATGCACGCTGGAGGATGCATGACAGCATGAGCCCCCGAGCCGTTCCTCGTTCATCGATGGCAAAGGCACCGGTGGACAAAAGGGTTGCCAATATTTTGGCTACCCCGGGCAAGATCCAAACAGCCCCTCCCAACAGATTCAAATCCCTCGTTCGTCGTGGAATTTTGCCATGTGTTGTTTTCATGGACTAGCAAGATGCACGTGCATTGCACGGAACATTAAGATGCATTTTTTACAAACTCCCGCATGCATGCAAGGGATAATTAATGTCCTTCTTTGCTAGTAGCACGAGGCAAACACCATTAATATTGCATCGATTAGTGTTAGTGGCCTTGTATATCTGCAAATTGTAATTTTTATAGTGGTCCCTTGTATATAAAAATGGAGGGAGAAATATGAGAGATAAGGTGAGGAGGAGTGGGGCGTGGTGCCGTGGTGGTGACTGGTGGTCGGACTGGGCGGAGGCATGGGGATGGACAGCGCATTATGTCTAGGTTTGTATCTCTCTCACACACACCCACGTAGGTGGGGGACGTGCACGAAGACAAGAGGTGCACGCACGGCGCACGTACTCCCGTCTCTTTCCCAACCACACCCGCGCGGGTACACGGTGGAGCTCATTTATGTACGAAAAAGGCAACCCACGTGGTAATTTGGCACGTGTACTAGTTGTCCACTTGGTGGAGGGAGGATCGTGTACCACGGGTGAACAAACAAATTGCAACTTGACGCATTATGTTAAATTAAAAAAAGAGGCAAACCATGTGGGGCCTACCTTAGAGGCAAGGCTCTATACACTGGAGTACTTTTGATGTGTCCCATGAACTCGCAGAACGAGGAGAAACTTGCTTAGTACGCCATCTCCCCCGCCCATGGGCGCGGTGGCTCGCAGGATGAGGTGAAGCTGGAGTACTATTGTACGCCTTTACGCCCGCTCCCTCGCCCACGTGCGCGGTGGCTCGCAGCACGAGGAGAAAATTTTACTACTCCCTCCGTTTACTCCTCGTCCCTATTACGTACTTTGGTTACTACTCCCTCTATTTACTTATAAAAGGCCACTATAAAAAAATACATTTTGCATCTATACAAGGCCACAAATAGTAATCGAGGCAAAAGTTACTACTCCCTCCTTTCCAGTTTATGGCTCAATTTCAAAATCTCTCCAACCAAGGTAGACGGTGAGTGGTCGAATTAATTTCGTAGTTTGCACAGTACGCTTATCTTTCTCAAGAAGTTATGTTTACCGAGGCATTAATTAGAACGAATGCATGAATTACCACTAAATTTCCATGAACTTGTACATGCATTGGTTAGTTTCCTCTTGACACTGCTTGCGTCGGGTGATCTAACGCACCTCGAAATCCAACATGTAATGGTACTACTACTAGTATAGTACTAGAATTGAGACTTATCAAACGGAAAAATGAATGTATTTTAGATGAGCCCTATAAACCCTAGTGGGTACGTACTCCGTAAAACCAGATTTTTCCAAAACTAAGTCGCTCCCTTTCATGAATTCTGTAGTATACTCCTCCATCGACGCTCCCTTTCATGAATTCTGTACTTCCTGTCGCCGACATGTGGGACATATAGCAACCGGGTCGACGTGTCAAGCACCAAATAACAGTGTAGAACAGTAGGGGGAACGCACCCCACTCGTACCGGCCCAGTGTTAGTAATGAGCAATGAGACGTCAAATCATAATGCTGCACCTTCCCAGACGGACGAAGCAACCATTATTTCACACTTCGGTTCGACATCATCTCAAACCACGTACTAGTATTGCTTCTGCCTCAAGAGGGACACGCGCATCGCCTTGGTACATCATGACACGTGGGACCGCATGACAGGCCATGCTCCCCCGCCGATCGCTGGGTAAAATCACCTCATTTTTACTATACTTCCTCCGGATCGGTTTACTACATGGCATGCACGTCGTTCTAGGTTGAGAATTTACCTGGCTATATATATATATATATATATATGATGAACAGTACACTAGCCTTTTAAAAAATGTCTACTTTTGTACAGTAGTACTGCACTATCGATGGATTGCGCCATGGAGCAAAAATTGAAATTTAAAAAAAAAGGTGGTACATATAGAAAGTGCTCGTCGCCAAATTATGCATATAGTACTATTAAAAAAGCTAGTACGTGCCTAATTGGGGTGCTAAATTCTATTAAAGAAATACTAGTACTAGTATGTACATACTGAAGAATTAAAGTAACAAGAAGAAACATAACATAGTTCTGCTGGGGGCTCAGCACAACACACCCCTCAAATTAAACTAAGCACACCTGAAATTAAACTATGCAACTAATCCGGTAGACACTGCATTAGAAGTTAAGAACCGCCATGAGCAATGACACTACCACCTTACTCGGAGTCCTCGTCCACGTCATCGACTTCGTCCTTGTCCCTCTTCCTCTTGGCCGATACTTCTTTGCTTGAACCGCCAACTTGGTTGTTGCTTTTCGTCCAACCCTTGTAGATATTGAAACAAAGGTAGCCATCCATTGCAGCGTACTGGATGTGGTCTATATCTAGTACATTCTGATGCCATGCATGACGATGAAACGTGTAATGAGGTTTCTCCAATTTGCGGTACGAAGGATGAACCATGGCTCCTGCCAGGGTCAGCATTGAGGGCTGACGAGAGGGCACCAGCCGATTCTTCTGGAGGTCGAAGGGGTTGCCTACAACGAGGCCTATCCGACGCATGACTTCTTTGTCGTTCTTAAAGTCTACAGTAACGAATTTGACTATTTTGTCCTCGAGGAAGTTCTTAAAATCCTGGCACTCAACGTCGGCTTGGCATATGTGGTAGACCAAGCAAACGTTATGTACGCAAACATGGATCACGGCAGGCTTCTTCCTCTCTTCGTCCTTTAGATCCTTCTCTCGTCCCACGATCGTGGTGTACTCAACATCTAGCCCAGCGACCCACTCATCATGTGAGTTTTCGAACATGCGTCTGAAGCGAGAAAGGCATCCTTTCACCATCGCGGAAGTACGGGTGTAGATGACATCGAACTCATCACCGGTGATGGTTTTAACCTTGTACTCACCGCCGATCGGGGAGATTTGGGACGCCATGGATTTGGGAGGAGGGTTAGGATTAGTGGAACTGTCGTAATGTGAATGGACAGGACGACTAGGAGCGAACCGCCATAGTATTAAAGGACGTGCGGGAAGGAGTAGGAGCGAACTGCCAGCGTGCGAACAACAGGGTAGTGGCTTTCCATTCTCCCATGATACGGGCTTCCGAGAGCCCTTGGATCTGAGATCGGACGGTTGCATGGCGTGATTCTAGACCTATGGGTGAATATCCTATCCTGGAGGATTATTCTTAAAATTTTCAGCAACTTAGCATGCGACCGTTTGATCTCAGATCCAAGGGCTGCCAGCAGCCCGTATCATGGTCGCGCCTACCTCGACCGTCGCGTCGCTCGCGTGGTCGCGCCCTTGGAGATTTAACATGGTGCCTTAGGCTATCTGATGTTGGCATGTCATACATATTCATCACTTAATCACTCATACTACAACAAGGCTGGCTATAAGGTTGGCTATAAGTGTATTTTTTTTACTCCTCTCTATCTCTTTCTTCGTACTCCCTCCGTTCCATAATATAAGAACGTTTTTGACACTAGTGTAGTGCCAAAACCATTCTTATATAATGGGACACAGGGAGTACTAGTATTTATTGCATTTGCCAAGGAGTGACCTCTTCCAATGAAATGGTGTTGCTAAGTTTGCTTCATTTAATTAGCTATAGACTCAAAATTGTCTTTTCACCTAGGTACACGCGCTTAGCACCGTTTCTTCCTTGGGTCACCAAACTAGTCTCTCTCTTCTTGATTAACTTGCCACATCAGACTTTATGCCTATGTGGCAAGCTTAAGCACCTGTAGGAGCAAGTAAGTACAATAGTGCGCTTTACATGGCATTTTTGCATATGTGGAGGAAAGAGAGGTAAGGAAAAAGTGGAGAAGTGGGCTCTCATGCAAGAGCCAGCCTCTACTACTACATGGTGGAGCATTGGGAGAGGCACCTATATGGAGGTGGTCAGGAATCGGGAGACTCACGCCGATCGTAGCGCCACAGTTAAAATGATAATGGCAAGTCAAATCACGGGACCCCACCTGTCCAGCAGTAACTCGCTGTCAAATCACACAGCCCTACATTTGCAGCATCGTACTCCCTCGTCTTCTCGCATCTCTGTCGAACCAACTAGGCGGAACTGCCCCGCCTACCACGCAGGAAAAGCCCCGCCCTCGACTTTTAAATACAACTACTCCCTCGGATGCGTTTGGTTGAAGGTATCGTATGAATGGATTGGGACCTTTCAATTTTTTTGGGATTGACCATTCAATTCATGTGTTTGGCTGAATATAAGAGATGAGCTAATTATTTAAGACAGGACCACCAGTCATGCTCACATAGCCATGCATGCAAAGGGTGGCCATTTGATTCGACCGATTTGGTTGGGTGGAATGATTCAGCATCTTCAAGGCATATTCTCTTTTTTTGACTTGAACCATTCATGTGCTTTATAACCAAACATGTCTATTTTCTGAATGATACCAACCCATTCATGACCACCCTTGCAACCAAACGCACATCATCTTACAAAAACCAAATAATCCCACAATACTAAGGCGCGGTGCATTAACTTCTACCTCGTTTCTTGTTTCTTCACATATCAACCAATAAGAATCCAATGATATACTTTTTGTGACATTGTAACTCATATTTAGTTAGTCAAATGGATGACCTAGAACTACGTGCAGGCCCTATAAACCGAGACGCCTACAAATAAAAAACCGAGACGGAGAGGGTAGTTCAACACGTATCTTTTTAGATCAATATAGTCGGGATTCAACAAGGAGCAAAACCAAGTGGTAGGCAGCTCCTGTCGTGTTGGCGTAGCAACTCAGCAGGGTCAGTCCGCACACGAAATGGCGACACACTTAATAGGACCCCTTTGGCAGACATGTGGCTCATCCACCGTCTTGTTCCATGTGCGATGCACCAAATTACAGTTCGAAGCAGCGGTTGGAATTGGAGGCACCCCGGTCGTAGCGCCGCAGTAGTAGAAAATGAGTGATGAGGGGTCAAATCACAAAGCCCCACCTTCCCCGCATTAAGCTGGACGGACGAAGCAACCATCATTTCACTCTAGCGTGCAAGAGCATAAAGAAAAGAGAAAACAATGTTGCGTGCGGCAACTACCTAGGGCACCCTAGGGTAGGGGTCTCCACTACAGATCCTTTTTTTAAAGCGCCTCCACTACAAATCGGCTTCTCCCTCGTCCTCTTGAAGAAAACCGATGATGAGTGCGGCGGTAGGGTTTGTAGGATTACTAAGGCATGCGGGGCCACGTCGTAGTAAACGGGTTCGAGTCGACGCCTTAAATATGTGTGAGCCGCTTGGTTTTATGGGAACGAGGCAGCATTTTGGGTTCGGGGACCAGTGGAGATATAGCACGTACAAAAAATTGTGGACGTAGGTTCAACCGAAAGGCAATGATGCATGGGCCCTGCATTTTGATTTACCCGGGGCCGCGTGAAATTTGCTACTCTATCAAAACTAGTAAGGTACACATGTATTGAACGCATGAGATTTCGAAACCAAATTATGAATAAATACACACTATAGCATGTAAAGCTTTGAGTCATATATGCATGTAGATGTTCGTTTAGTTCTTATAGTTCATCTCATTCAAAATCAATTAGTTTTATAAAAATGTTAAGATTCATGGGGTTGTGCATTGTAAATCATAAAGTAAAAACAAATAATGGCAATTCATTTAGAAAAAAATAATCAATTATGATACAGAAGATTCCAGAACAAAGGAGAAGTGCTTGTGTTTTGAGGTTTGTGCATTATGCTTAAGTTCAACCATGGAGTCTTCTAAATTGTACGTGTGGCAGATCTGGTGGAATGTTGATGATATCCAACAACCAATAGTGCTCGGATTTGCCCATCTCTGCACTGTCAGGTTAGCTTCATCCAGCGACCATCTTTCAAAGTTATTGGCACACTATATAGTTCTTGTGCCATAGTTGCATGTTTTGGAAAAAAGCTACTAGTGGGTTGTACTATCTATTTAGGAATAGAAGATGCATACGTGGAAGTTGTAGGGAAAGAGATGACATGGAGCATCTCAATTCCTATGAGTAGGGATTGGAAAAGAGATGTCATTTGGTTCACATCATAGGAACTTTTCTATTGAATCTAGAGATGACATGTATCTCAATTCCTATGAGGAGGGATCAGTAAAGAGATGTAATTTGGTTCATATCATAGGAACTTTTCTATTGAATATACGCTAATGTTTATCTTCCTTTGAAATTAAGGGAGTATAGGAATCCATTCATATGAACCAAGTGGCTCTAAAGCTATAGAAATGATATCATGTTTATTTCCTTTGAAATGTAGAGTATATGAATCTATTCCTATGAACCAATTGGCTCTAAAGGAAAAAATCCTATAAAAATCATATCATATAGAGTTCCTATGATATTCCTCGACACTAAAGGATGGTTGAAATTGCTGCGGGTGATACGATGGTATTTCTTTGTAGACTCCACACCCATCTTTATACTTACCTATCGAAGATGAATGAAATGATATATACAGGCTATTCTACATGTGCAATTTGGTACACGAAAACTCGATAAAAGTTTGCGAGGTTCTAATTTTCAATAAAGCTATATGCACTGCATTTCGGAACGGAGGGAGCATACGGCAGTTGCTAACACTCATGTGGAAGATTTGTGTGTAGGAGGAGTGGCTGTTCTGTTAAATGACATGGCAAAACTGACACTGTTGGATGCCGATCTAACGGTTCGTACGGCGTTCGTCAGGAAAAGGCTTGTGGTGAACGTTTGTCGGATAATGATTTACGGACACATGCATTGCATTGATACGTGCCCCCCCTCTCTCACACACACGCACCCTCACGAGTCACGACTCTCCCGAGTCCTCTCGCAGACTCGCACGTCGCACCCATCCTCTATCTGCAGGTAGACGTCACGCACATATGTGCTCTTCACACCCTACCCTCAGAACTTCTAAAAAACAAAAGACGGCGCACACATTTTAGTTTAGCTCACACGTCACACACTTATACTATTACTCTTGCGGCGAACGTTCTTTGGGCATAGTATATATTGTACTCTCACGAAGAGAAGCGGTCCACACACGCACTAGTTCTCTCACACCCACTCGCGGGTACACGTAGGAGGGCATTTTTTTGAAGCCGGTACAACAAAATCACTCCACTATATATAAAAGTAGGAGCCTTAGCGCTTGCTTTACTAGGGTTCCTCTCGTTCACTCTCTCATGCTCTCCAGATCTAAGCAAGACATAGGTGGCCACACTCTCTCTCTCAGCTCACGACTGGTCACAAATCCGGCCGGACAACCTCGACCGGGGCAGGGGGTGTAGGTGCATCGTTCACGCTGTCGTCAGCGGCGAGGGAGGAGACCAACGGCTGCCCGTGCCTCCTGATCGGCGGCCGTGCCGTTCTCTCCGAGAGAGCGCCGGCACGGGAGGGCCTCCGACCCCTTCTTCCTCCCTGCGGTATTGTGGCCAAGATGCAGCCTCCCGACGCCGTCTTTGCCACATGCTGACGACCCTCAGGTATATATTCCTTCGAAACCTGCCCTGCTCTACTGCCCCAGCTCTTCCCCCTTCGTGTGGATCCTTTTCTCCTTCGTCCGCTATTACGAAGCCACCTAGACTTCTACTATTATTAGAAGTAAAGCTAGTTCATACAGTGAACTCAAAGCGTTGGTTCAAACAGGGAAGAAAGTGGGAAAGCTGTAGCATGAATCTAGGACTTGGTTCTAAGAGGAAACGGGGGAAAGTAGTAATATGTGCCACTGTTTAAATAACCGTATTTCGTATTTGCGCAAACAAGGATGTCTGTCTCCATATCGTTTCAGGATGTCTGTCTCCGTATCGTTTCTATCCGCGCAATCAAAAGCACACACCTCAGTTTTAGTACAACTGTGCAAAATGAGATGGCTATCCCTCGTTGTCGTCGCCTAACCTCCCGTCTTCAAGGTATCCCTACATTGGTAGTAACTAAGGTAGAATGAACAATGCAATCTAAAAGAAGCTAATTCATACGTTTTACTTCCTGATTGCAGTGCAGGGACGAGCGAAAACAATTGCATCCTAGTCCGGAATGCACCTTCTACCAGTTCATCCATGGACCGAGGGCTAGCTGGCATGGCTGCACGGCAGTTTTTTGGACAGGTGCATGGACAAGAGGCATTGTGGTCTGCTTATTTCTGCAAATAGCGGTGCTTAAATTTAGTGGAATGCACAAGCATTTCAGCTGGTCAGTACACTACATGGTTCAGTTCAGCATTCCAGCTGAGACCACAATTATAATTGGTTATTCTGGAATGAGAGAACCTAACCCTGGATGGTGGCAACAAGAAAAAACCAGAGTGAACTCCAGGAAATTTAAGCCTGCCGGGAGGCCCTTTGCTCAGAGAAGCCTTGCTTGTTTTTTCCTGATTTGTAAACCTTCTCACAACTTTGTCTTTTGTTGTGAACTAGTATATGTTTGTTATGTTCTATGAATCATTGAGATGTATAAAATTTCTTAACTTATGCTTTTCAAGATTTTTATGAAGACGAGTTTAATTGTGAGTGTTCCAGATGAGCGCTGGACTAGCGTGTGAATGTTTGGAATTTATTACATTGTGGCCTCAATTAACTGCATGAACCACTGTAACAAGATACTTAGTAGTTGCTTATATGTCAGACAGCAGATTGTTGATTGTTAGCTGGTCGATAGCCTAGTGTTGAAGCGAGCTGAGCCAATGTGCCGTGTTTTGCACAACTTCTTACAAGTGGGGTAGCACCAACAGTGTTTACAAGTACTTATGTATACGTCGGCGCACGGTTCTCGAACGAGTGCTCTATTTCATCAAAACACACACTGCTCGTATGATAAACCGTGACAACTTATGTCTTACCATGCCATATTCATGAAAAAACTAGTGAGGACGCATCTGTTTCGGCAACAATTACGATGGTTCTCACATGATTCACGGGCACACAAAAGTAGCAGCAGTTGCCATAGACGGATTCAAACAGAGCACTAGCCCGAGAGGGGTCGATAACAGGCAAGGTTCGGATAATTAGACACAATCCAAACTACTATTAAACACTAGCTGCGGTAACTATTTCATGCCTCGATCTAATTTGGGCTGGACACAAGACGGACCTTGCCATGAACATCATCGAGGACGTCTCGCAGCAGCTCAATCCTGTGAACCTCATGAAGACAACCTTGTGGCCTTGCCACTGATAAACTTGTTTGTGGAGGCATGCCACATCATCTTCCTGCGTAAGCTTGATAAGAACAGTATGCCTCACAAACGAAGGACTAGCTTTGAACTTCTTGTGCTTCAGTAGACCCTGGACAACACGCCTGACAACAGTGAGGCTGGAATACAACTCTTCATTGGTATAACCGCAAATGGCTTCCAGGATCCAACAGCCTAAGAATTCTGTTTTCCCAGTGCGTATATTCAGGTCGTCCGCCTCATAGCGAGTGACTTGCACAACCACACAATCCTTGTCTACATCAAGGCTCTAATTGAAACAGAAACAAATTCTGAATTAATTTTCAGTATAAGAACCACAAGTTATTTAAACCACTATGTATAGCATGGCATCGAAGCTAATAAAATTTTGCATTATTAATCACCACATACTTCCTTTTCTAAAAAAAATCACCACATACTTAGATGAAAAATCACAATCGAGATCGGCAAAGAA
>NC_041383.1:263373246-263374068 GCF_002162155.2 Triticum dicoccoides | reverse complement strand
TATTGCCACGGGGGCTGTAACCTCAAACAGGGCATTGACCATCTCAGTAGTGGCTGTGAGCGTATCTAGGGTCGGCTCCGTGGTTGCCTCCATCTTCTTGGAGCTCTCTGTCTCGTGGGGATCAGCCTCCCGCATCTGCTCCAGTATCGGCAGATCTTTGCCTGGTTCTCCTTGGTCCATCATGAAACTGACGAATACTAGGAGACCACTGAAAGGAAAACACAATCGCAATGACAATGAAACAAAAAAGAGAGTGAGGGTCGGTTACTGCTTTGCAAAAGTTCTTTTTTTTCTCTAAACGAAAATATACCAACATCACGGATCCGCTTACCTTCCCTTCGTTGGGAGAGAAGAACAGTGGCAGATGCGAGTGTTGCCTTTCTTGAAGACGGTGAGGGAGAAGGGGATTCATCGAGGAGTGAAATGATGGTTGCTTCGTCCGTCAAACTTAGACTGTGGGGAGGTGGGGTTTTGTGATACGACGGCTCGTTACTGCCACGCTACGACCGGGGTGACTCTCGCCTGCATACTGCCTACTAATTTGGTGGATGGCATTTGGGTCCGCGTGCTGCATGGCCCGCATGTCGGTGAACAAAAGTATAACGGCATTCAGTAGAGGGAGACGTTTCAATGACCTAGGAGGAGCCAGAAGCGGTAGAGTGTCTCCACTGTACTAGTAGTAATTGTTTTTCTGGGTAGTTGTAGAGTGTCTCCACTGGACTAGTAGTAATTGTTTCTGTGGGCTCAAGACAAAACAGCCAATCCACACTAGTAAATAGTAAAATCAATTCAAAAGGCGCTACCCACACCCAGCAAACCGCC
>NC_041383.1:263365072-263373042 GCF_002162155.2 Triticum dicoccoides | reverse complement strand
TTCTTCGTCCTCGCTCCCACCCACCTCACGTCGGCTCGCTCCACTCATACCCCCAAATTCCTCACCTCACTCCTACAGAAAACCCCCAGCTCCCCTTCTTATTCGCTCGCACTACAACTAGGCTCGTCATTCGTTACTCTACTCAAATCCGTGAGCGCAACGCGATGCCCTCGAGGAAAATGGAGTCGGCTGACCCCAGCGCCAAGAAGATGAGGCTCCCGCCAGTGGTGACGCCTGTTGTAGATCCCGCAGCCGGCAGCGCGGGGAGAAGCGGCGACCCCGCCCCCACCGGATCCCAGGAACCCGTAGAATCTTGGGTGGACCGCATCAGCGATCTCCCGGACGCCGTCCTTGGGGAGATCATCTCGCTTCTCCCCACCAAGGATTGCTGCCGCACCCAAGTCCTCTCAATTCGGTGGCGCCCTCTATGGAGCGCCGTGCCCCTCAATCTCGACTGTCGTCAGCTATCTCTCTTCAACGATTTTGAAATCGCCAGAGCCATCATCTCCTCCCACCAGGGCTCCGTTCAAAGCCTCTGCATCCCGTCATGCTCCTGAGCAAGCATACCATGCCGTGCATGGTGGACGCCTGGCTGAAATCCCCTGAATTCACAGAACTACAGCTACTTGAGTTCTACTATTCCCTTGGAAATCACATACCACATACCGAACGCCATGAACTTGTGCCCTCAGCACCGATGTCCATCTCGTGGTTTTCCTCCTCTCTCCATACCGCCACCTTTGCACTGTGCTACCTACCAGACAATCTGGTACTAAACCTTCAACTCCCATTTCTCAAGAAACTTTCACTTGTGTGGGTTCGTATATCGGAGGCCTCATTGCACAGCATCATCCACTCCAGTTGCCCTGCGCTGGAGTGCTTGGTGCTTGTTTTCACAGTTAGAATTGGTTGTCTCCAAATAAAGTCGCCTAACCTTGTAAGAATTGGAATTTCTTTTGACGGAAGGCAGCTCATCATCCAAGATGCCCCTTCACTTCAAGGGTTGATCCTTGATTCTAGTTATTCACCGTTGCAAATAACCGTCCTCTCTGCGCCTAAACTGGAGACCTTGGGTGTAATACATGATCTCTGTGCTCATTTCAATATGGTGTTTGGCTCCACAGTTCTTCAGGTACTTTATATTATCATCTACACTTGTAACCATATGCTGCATTTTAAATTTCTGCGCATAATTTATATATCATCTTGGAGTACACATTTTGTACTAATATTATGTTCTATGCTCAATGAAGAGTTTCTCCATGGATGGCCTATCAATGGTGCTGGATTCTGTCAAGATCTTATATATCCAAATGAATAGTTTTGATCTGAACAAGATTATTGGCTTGTTGCAATGCTTTCCATGTCTGGAGAAGTTTTATATAAAGGTGATAATTTCACGCACATTGGAAGCCCGCATATAGTGTACTAGAATTAACCGTCCAGCTGTTGCTCTTTCGACACTCTTCCTTTAGACCTTAACTGTTTTGAATTTTCATGTCTATTTAGGCAACAGGACGGGGTAAGAAAGTTATAACCAATCGGTGGATTCATAAGAATCGGGATTTTCTCACTTCTCATGAGATTCGATTGAAGACAATAACGCTAGAACGATATGTAGCCAACCGTGCAAACACAAGATTTGTCACATTCTTCCTGCTGAATGCGAGGTTACTATTGTCCATCAGGATTAAGTTTATCAATAGCATGGTTTTGAAGGATGGGTATGTCGAAGAGCAAAAAAAAGGAGTTTCAGGTGGGCAAAAGAGCTTCTGAACGTGCCGGGCTTCTATTTACAACATATTGTGGTCATAATCCAGTAAATTTTATGATCCAGGATGTTCATTCTATGGACCTGACCGATCCATTTGACTGTGACTGCCGAAAACAGTGTTGGAGTTAGATGTTGTTGCCCTTTTCAATCTGGGTTTTTTTGTAAACCTGATGAACAATCAACCCTCGTGCTTTTGTACAGTTTGTAAGCTGGAGTTAGATGTTCCTGCCCTTTTCAACTCGGTTGTGACTGTCATATTTTCTTTGAAACAAGGCAAATGGCTTGTCACTCGTTTAATTTAGAGTGAAATATTGTAACAAATCACAACCAAGGGAAATAACATCACTCACGTCGGCTGCTTGAGCTCACTTTGCATTACAGAAGCCAAGTGACTAGCCCCCACCACCCCCACCAGTCAACCCTCGTACTCCCCTCCGCCTGCGACTGGACCGGCGCAGCTTCAACGGCTCCTGTTCGTTCTGTCCGAGGCCTCACCGTCGTCCTCCACCTTGCGGCCTTGGTTCGCTCGCCGTGCGCGGTGCGCCGCCCTCTTGCGTTGTCAACATTGTCAACAACCAAGAGGAACAAGGAGATGACTGTACGTGGAGAGGATGACAGCAGGGACCCACCAGCGTCATGGCAGTACGCAAGCAAGTGCCTCTATAGTACAAGCCCAAAAATATGGTTCCTCCTAATGGTTGGACATCTGGGGCTCACGCCATCGTCAACGTAGTCAATAAACGAGAGAATTACACTACGAGCGGCTGACACCAGGGACCCAACAAGTCGCGCAGTTTTTTTAGGAACAAGCAGTTTTTTTTGAGACAATGAGGAACAAGCAGTTGTTATTTATACTAGTTTTAGTGATGGATCAGGGTAACAACGGGGTTGTGTGGGGGCTGTGGCCCATCTAGCCAGGGTTTAATTTATGCTTACCACATCATGAGCCCAGTTGTGTTTTTTTCTTGCTGAAAATGGCTAGCCCAGTTCTATTTTTTTAAAGAAATACCCAAACAAGGCCTACTTGCTTTATCGGCCCTGCTAGGCTGCAAATGTTTCAAGACGAGGAGAGTTTCATTCGGTTTGCCCTGAAATGACCTGTACATTTTTAAAATACATCAAACCGGGAATTAGTTTCATTTTTTATTACAAGATCTTAAATTCCATTGATTTTTATGCGTGGACAATTATTTTGATTTTATATTTATATAAATTATTTTTCAAAATAGTTTGAATGTGAATCGATATTTCTAGATTAAAAATAGTTGACTGCACCTAAATATGCAAAATTTCGTATACTTTTTAACTGTGGCCACAATATGGGGTGTAATGCTAACAAAAAGAAGATGGCCTCCAAAAAAATCTTAAGAATTAGCAATATGGGCTTTACATTATTAGAAATAATGGCAGATGGGCTGTATGCTGCTTTCCACAGATTTGAGGCTGACTTGTGCGCCTATTAAAGGTTGACGTGTATGCTTTCATAAAAAAAAGGTTGACGCACACGCAACGCCCTATCAACTTAGTCAACACACGAGAGCAGTGACTGTTGGATATCCATCCAACGACTGTCGTGCTTCTTTAATCTCTGCTTGTCATGCTCCATCCGCTCAAACAAGCACCGGCGGGACTGCCTACTCCCTCCTCCCGCGGTCGGCTATGCTGTCGCACAGGCCTCACGGCCCCACCGTACTCCCATCGCTGGCCTAGCCATCCCTCTACTCACCCACACATGATGTTATTCTCCGACGACGGCAAACGAACCAGTAAACCCTGGTACTCCTCCGCATGGGAAACAACTGCCGAGTATTCCCTGGCTCCTTGTTGTTCCCTTCCTAGGCCTCATCGTCGTCCACCGCCCTAGTGCTCTCGGCGCGACCTGGTCAACGTGGTCAATGAACGACATCCATCGGAAGTGGACTGTACGTGGAGAGGCTGACAGTTGGGTCCATGGCCGCACGCAAGAAAATGCCTCCTTATTACGTGCAAAATAATGATTCCTCCACCTGACAGCTAGGACCCACAGGAAGGGCCTCTATATTTCGCGAGAAAAAACATTCCCCCCGCTAACAGGTCGAAACCACCAGCTATATCTTCGCACGCAAGGAAGTGCCTCCTTATTACGCCCAAAAAATGAATACCCTCCTACTAGCTGGGACCCATCATATTGTTGGGCCGACTTGTGGGCCTACTAAGTTGAGGGGGACGGAGGGCTTTGTCAACTTAGTCAATACTCCAGTGACCGTATGATGTCCATCCAACGGCCATACTGCTTCTTCAACCTCTGGTCTTCTTGCTCCAGCCGCCCAAAGCAGCGCCTGTCGTGCCGCCTGCTCCTGCCTCCCGTGGCCGGCTGTGCTACCGCCTGCTCCTACCTCCCGTGGCCCGGCTCCGTGTTGTCCCCTTCCTAGGCCTTGCCGTCGTCCACCGCCATGGTGCTCTCGGCGCGGCGTGGTTAATGTGGTCAACGACCGACTTCCATCGGAAGAGTACTGTACGTGGAGAGGCTGACAGCTGGGTCCACGGCAGCCGCAAGGAAGTGCCTCCTTATTACTCGGAAAATAATTATTCCTCCACCTGAGAGCAGGGACCCACCGGACGGGCCACCAGTATTTTGTGAAATAAATCGTTTCCCCCTGACTGCTGGGACCCACCGGACGGGCCACCGTATTTCACGAAAAAACGTTCCCCCCGTTGTCAGCTCGGACCCACCGGAAGTGCCTCCTATTACGCACAAAAAAATGAATACTCCCCCGACTAGCTGGGACCCACCTTGGTGGGAGGCTGTCTTGTGGGACTACTAAGTTGACGGGGCCGAAGGGCTTTGTCAAGTTAGTCAATATGAACTATTCTAGCTCCAGTGACCGTACGATGTCCATCCAACGGCCGTAGTGCTTCTTCAACCTCTGGTCTTCTTGCTCCAGCCGCCCAAAGCAGCGCCGGTCGTGCCGCATGCTCCTACCTCCCGTGGCCAGATGTGCTGCCACGGAGGCCTCACCGCCCCCTACTATTCCCACCACTAGCCAGGCCCTGCGGCGATGGCAGCCTCACACCGCAGCCGAACCAGTGAACCCTCGTACTCCTCTCCGCGCGGGCTTCCACTATCGCGTCTTCCCCGGCTCCGCGTCGTCCCCTTCCTAGTCCTCGTCATCGTCCACCGCCGTGGTGCTCTCCGTGCGGGGTGGTCAACATGGTCAAGGAACGACTTCCATTGGAAGAGTACTATATGTGAAGAGGCTGGCAGCTGGGTCCATGGCCACAACCCTGTTTTTTTGTGATTTTCCAATTAAGTCGCTTTGTCAGGCCTGTTGGGCTGCAAATCTTTCAAGACGAGGAGAGTTTTTCATTCGGCTGGCCGAGAAAATGGCCCATCAGTAATGAGAACTGGGCTGTACATTTTTAAAACACATCAAACCGGCAATTAGTTTCAAATATATTTTTTTCATTTCAAGATTTTAAATTACATTAATTTTCATGCGTGGAGAATTTGTTGGATTTTATATTGATATACATTTATTTTTAAAATCAGTTTGAATGTGAGTCGAAATTTCGGGATTAAAAACAGTTCGGACCGCACCAAAATATGCAAAATTTCGTATAATTTTTTAACCGTGGCCACAATATGGGCTGTAATGCTAACAAAAAGAATATGGGCTCCAAAAAGAACCTTAAGAATTAGCAAATGGGCTGTAAATTATTAGAAATAATGGCAGATGGGCTGTATGCTGTTTTCCACAGATTTGAGGCTTTCCAAAAAAAAGGTTGACGCACAAGCAGTGACGGTTGGATGTCCATCCAACGGCTGTCGTGCTTCTTTAATCTCTGCTCTTCCTGCTCCAGCCGCTCAAACAAGCGCCGGCGGGACTGCCTACTCCCTCCTCCCCGCGGCCGGCTATGCTGCCGCGCAGGCCTCACCACCCCACCGTACTCCCATCGCTGGCCTAGCCATCCCTCTACTCACCCACACCTGATGTTATTCTCCGGCGACGGCAGACGAACCAGTAAACCCTCATTCAGTCGTGCTCCCCTCCGCATGGGAAATAACTGCTAGGTCTTCCCTGCCTCCGTGTCGTTCCCTTCCTAGGCCTCGCCGTCGTCCACCGCCCTGGTGCTCTCGGCGCGGCCTGGTCAACATGGTCAACGACCGACATGCATCTGAAGTGGACTGTACGTGGAGAGGCCGACAGCTCTGTCCACAACTGCACGCAAGGAAATGCCTCCTTATTACGCGCAAATTAATGATTCGTCCACCTGACATCAGGGACCCACCGAAAGGGCCTCAGTATTTTGCGAAAAAAACGTTACCGCCGCTAATAGCTGGGACCCACCAGCTATATCTTCGCACGCAAGGAAGTGCCTCCTTATTATACACAAAAAAAATGAATACTCCCGCTGTTAGCTGGGAGGCCAGTATAGTGGCAGGCTGACTTGTGGGCCTACTAAGTTGACGGGGACGGAGGGCTTTGTCAACTTAGTCAATATGCACGATTCTAGCTCCAGTGACCGTACGATGTCCATCCAACAGCCGTAGTGCTTCTTCAACCTCTGGTCTTCTTGCTCCAGCCGGCCAAACCAGCGCCGATTGTGCCTCGTGCTCCTGCCTCCCGTGGCCGGCTGCGATGCGGCGGAGGCCTCACCGCCCCCTACTACTCCCACCGCTGGCCAGGCCATCCTTCTACTCACCCACACCCCATGTTATTCTGCGGCGACGGCAGCCTCACACCACAGCGAACTAGTGAACCCTCGTACTCCTCTACGCGTGGGCATCCACTGTCGCGTCTTCCCCGGCTCTGTGTCGTCCCCTTCCTAGGCCTTGCTGTCGTCCACCGCCCTGGTGCTCTCGGCGCGGCGTGGTCAACACGGTCAAGGAACGGCTTCCATCGGACGTGGACTATACGTGGAGACGCTGACAGTTGGGTCCACGGCCGCAGCAAGGAAGTACCTCCTTATTGCGGAAAATAATGATTCCTCCACCTGACAGCGGGGACCCACCGGACGGGCCATCATATTTCGCGAAAAAACGTTTCCCCCTGACTGCTGGGACCCACCAGCTACACCTTTGCACGCAAGAAAGTGAGTCCGGGCAAA
Source organism: Triticum dicoccoides (assembly GCF_002162155.2). NCBI lineage: Eukaryota > Viridiplantae > Streptophyta > Magnoliopsida > Poales > Poaceae > Triticum > Triticum dicoccoides. The sequence continues at coordinate 263,366,180 of NC_041383.1, read as the reverse complement.
AAATGATTTGCCCCCCTGACTGTTGGGACCCACCAGCTACATCTTCTCACACAAGGAAGTGCGTCCGAAAAAAAACGATTCGCCCCCCTGACTGCTGGGACCCACCAGCTACATCTTCGCACGCAAGGAAGTGCGTGACAGTCGGGACCCACCTGGTCGAAGCGTACGTAGCGTTGTCATTCTGGTCGCGAACGTGTACGTACATACTGGTCGATGTAGAGGCGCGCACGTGTCGTAGTAGAGGCGTGCATGTGTCATATTAGAGGCGCGCACGTAGCATGTACATGTACGTACAGCCGCAAGGGTGCAAGAAAGAAAATACGGCCATGTACGTACATACGGGCAGGGTCTCGAACGCCTACTCGCGCATACGTACATGGCTGGGTCGGAACGGAAAAGCAGCGTCGTCGTCGTGTTCATGGGGAGGCAACGGAATGTGTCGTGTTCATCGGGAGGCAACGGAACGCGTGGGAGCCAACCGGCTGGGTCGGAACGGAATGCGTAGTCGTGTTCATCGGGAGGGCTTGGACGGAATAGGCGATGGAAACGAGGCCTGGCGTACCGCACAACGGAGGAAACAACCTTGTGTTCGACCGGCCACGTTCGAAACGGGGTCCTGTTGATCGGGAGGGGCCTGGCATATCGCAAAACGGAGGAAACGGACCTCCTACGGTTGAAACGGGGGTCCTGTTGATCAGGATGGGTGTCGCATACCGCAAAACGGAGGAAACGGACCTCCTACGGTCGAAACGGGGGTCCTGTTGATCAAGAGAGGTGTGGCGTACCGCAAAACAGACGAAACGGACTTGTGTTGGAGCGCTACGGTCGAAACGGGGGGGGGTGTGGCGTACCACAAAACGGGACTCCACGGGATACTGTTCATCTCCACCGTCGACCTCCTCCAGCCTCCACGGGCTACCGTCGACCTCCTCCAGCCTCCACGGGCTCCTGTTCATCCAGCCTCCACCGCGCGCTACTCCACCAGCTACTGTTCAACCACCCGTCCACGGCCACCCCTCCACCGTATACTGTTCATCCAGCCCTCCACACCACGGGGTCCTGTTCAACCACCCCTCCACGGCCACCCCTCCACTATATACTGTTCATC
>NC_041383.1:263345794-263364786 GCF_002162155.2 Triticum dicoccoides | reverse complement strand
AGGCAGCATTGATCGGCTTTAGTTAGCAGCAGTAGCGAAGGAATCGCTCCATCGGGTTTAGTTAACAGCCATCGATCTATCGCTTGGGTTCAGTAACGCGTAGCCGCAGTTCAATCGCTCGGGTTCAGTTAGAGCCCAATGCCTCGCTCGTCTTTAGTTAGAGCCAACGCCTCGCACACACGAGCGTACGTACGAGAGAAACGCGCATTGCTCCGCCCCCGCTCTCCCACCATAACCGGCAACTCCCCGAAATTTTCCTACCCCTCGCTTCTACCACGGTTTTTTCCATCATGGACGGCCCAAAGAATGTCATGCAGCTGCGTATCCGGCCCGCCCAGGATGAAAAGCCCATTTTCTGTCATGATTTTTTCTCATAGAAGTAGGAGCCCACCACATCTATGATGATACCGGGTTTTGTCACAATTATCGTCATAGAAGTGTCATATGTATGACAGAAAAAATTTCGTTCGGCCCAAAATGTCATGGATGTGTCTTTTTTTGTAGTGATATGTATAACATGTAGAGTAAAAAAGAGATGCAACAAGTGTACAACCTCTTTGGCGAAGCCATGTCGATCTCAGCGTGATTGGGTTGGCCGGTGAGGATGCTCCGGCTGACTTTGCTGTCGGAGGAGGGGAAGAAGATCTTAGGCGTCTGGAGATGGAGCCCGAGGTACTGCTCCACTGTGATGGAGGGTTTCGTCGTTGGAGCAGCTCCGGTGAGTTGTACGACGCCGAGGCTGAAGCAGGACAAGAGAGACAACGAACAACGTTAACCTGAGTGGAATTCTAATAGCATCTCCAATACATGGCGTAAAATACATAACCACAAAGTGCTAGATGTAAAATACATCAGCCGCTCATCTCTGAACTTAACTGTCGAAACTGAACTTAACTGTCGAAACTGAACTTAACTGTCGAAACTAAACCTAACTGTCAAAACTGAATTTTGCTGTCGAAAGTGAATTTTGCTGTCAAAACTGAACGCACTAGCAAGGTGAGGCTACACGTCGGTCGACTGACTTTTTCATCTCTGGTCAGTCGATTTTGCAGCCATTGGATACAAAATCAAGGGCCTGCGGTTCATCTTCAATCTCCACCCCCTGAGCCGCCAGCCACCACAGGCCAAACAGCAGCCCCCCGCCGCCCGCGGCCGGCGGTGCGCCGCCCCTCCTGCCCCAAAAACACTCCCCACCGCCGGTCCGCCGCCGCCCCGGCCATCCCTCGAGGCCCCCCCGTGCCGAGCTTTTTCTCCGGTGATCCCCACGCCACCGCCCCGCCAACGCCCCGCCACCGCCGGCGACCACCGCCCCCATCCTGAACCCTAAGATAGATACTAGGGTACCTCTCCGGCGAACCCCCTTCCCGCTGCGGCTAGTTCTTCCTTCACCCCGGCGAGCCCACCCCTTGAAAATCGACTGACCCGAAAGTCGATTCAGTCGACTGAAGTGTAGCCAAATCGAAGCAGCATCGCAAGCAAGAGCAAGAGCAAGAGCAGCAGCGCGAGCAAGAGCAATAGCAAGAACAGACTAGGCAGGGGACCGAGAGCAAGAGTAGAGCAGCAGCGCGAGCGAGAGCTAAAGCAGTAGCAGCTCCTACTGATGTGGACATCACCGCCAAGGGAGCGACGCCGTGGAGGAAGTGGCCAGCGACGCCGCCGTGGATGGAGCCGCGCCGTGTCGGCTCGGGACCGAGCACCAGCAGCACCGTGAGATCGAATCAAGAAGAAAATGCGGCGATTAGTGTACACGCTCTTTGGTGGCGCCGATTAGGCCGCAGCTTCATCTGAGGAAACGGTGATGATGATGCTCTTCCGGTGGTGCAAGTGAAGACGGCGGTGTGGGAATGGAGGTGGCGCGAAAGACGAGGGTAACATCAGGGCAGCTCCTTGGAGGTGGAGGACGGGGTGGCTGAACCGGCGGGACGATGAGGTCGACGACGGATCCTCATCTGGTACGATGGATGAGGGACGTCGAGATGTTGCTGTGGATGACGTCGTCGGGGAAGAGGCTCCGGCTGGGTGGCGGACGGACCAGGGTGTGGGGTTTCGTCGCGGGTTATCGTGGCCTCGGTGTAAGAATGGGTGGGCGGATGGGATGGCAGTGGGGAACCATGGCTTAGAGACGCGCTTGTCCGAAATGTGGGGTAAGTTACAAAAGTACCCCCCCCCCCACCGATTTGAGGGGGTTCTTTCGGTTTAGGGGTACCATGGGCATTTCACGTGTCGGGATTTCACAGGAGGTGGGAGTTTTCGCACGCGTTATAATTTAGGAATAGCAAGGCGCGGGTTGAGATGGAGGGAGTAGTCGGAGCACGACGAGACAAAGATATATCTTAAATATTTCGGTCTAACAAGGCGCGGGTTGAAGAGGCGGGAGTTTCACAGCACGATAGACAGAGATGCTAGCTTCAATTTTCGGTATAACAAGGCGCGGCTAGAAATTTCGGAAGAACAAGCTTAACGTGTACCCAAAAAAAGACAATTTGCACCTCAACACGCACAACACACACATAAACACCATTTAGACTAGAGTAAGGTACACGTGAATTGCACGCATGAGATTTGGCAACCAAATTATGAATAAATACCACATTATAGCATGCAAGCTTTGAGTCATATATGCATGATGTAGATGTTCGTTTAATTCTTATAGTTCATTTCATTCAAAATCATCTAGTTTTTATAAGAAAGCTAATCTATTTTAAGATTCATGGAATTGTGCGTTGTAAGACATAAAGTAAAAACAAATAATGGCAAATCATGTAGAAAAACATTTGGGCAATTCTGATACGGAAGATTCTAGAACAAATAAGAAGTGCTTGTGTTTTGATGTTTGTGCATTATGCTTCAGTTCAACCATGGAGTCTTCTAGATTATACATGTGGCGAAATCTGGTGGAATCTAGATGATATCCAACGGCCAATAGTGCTCAAATTTGCCATCTTTGGACCATCCAATTTGCCTCATCCAACGACCATCTTTCAAAGTTAAAGTTACCCACACACAATATAAAAATAATAATAATATAATATATATATAGGGGTATAGATATAGATATGTGATGAGAAAGCTGCCCATCATCTCCAATTACATGCACGGATGCGACATGGGCAAATGATGTCTGCCATCGGTATCTCAAATTCAAATCAGTCTGACCTTGTTCAATGTGTATACATTACAACATGCTCATTTCCAAACCACACCGCGCAGATCTCTGTTATATTCATGCATGCATGGGTTTCAAACATCAGGATCTCTTATTCAAATATTTGAATTCAACTTTACATTGATTATGACCTCACCTATTCTTTTACACCCACACAGTAGTCTTCTCTTTATAATTGTACCACTAACTTTCTCTCATCCATGCATGCCCACACACTACCAGTCGGCATTATCTATCGCACGCATGCAATCTTTTTCTTCAGGTCGGTCTCCCATGAAGGCACACACCCACACACATCCCCCTCTCCATCATACCGGACATTCTTTATCTCTCACGCATGCATGCACAATGATCGATGTTCCTCTATGTATGTGTGTATATAGCTAGGTCTTTCATAGTTTTCCACACAAACCGATCAATCGATATATCCAGTGAGGTCTCACCCTCTTTCCCACGTCCACATCGATCAATCTATACCTCTCCCATGTCCACATCGATCAATCTATACCTCTCTATATAGGATTAACATAAATAGCTAATACACCCACATTAATTAAATATCCAACGTCCCCCTCTCATCATCCATGCCTTCTGCTTCATCTCTCAGATGCATGCACAATGGCGAAGACAGGGGCAGTAAGGGCCCTGCGCCCGCTAACATCACTATATATCAAGGCTAATATGAATGTGATCATTAGACAATTGCTGCTAAAAAAGGTTTAATTTCATGAATTGACCCTCCTCGTAAAGGATTAGCAATGCTTGGCCCCCTAGCTCATTTATTTTTCATGGCTTCGCCACTGCGTGCAACAGCGCACGTGTTCGCCCCCTCTCTCTAAATATCGATCTCGCACTTATGCATTCCTTCATAGTCTCCCTCCACTCGGCCCCTCGCACCATCTTCTAGCCCCCCACCGGATTTTGCCACATGTACAATCTAGCAGACTCCATGGTTGAACTTAAGCATAATGCACAAACCTCAAAACAGCAATGGTTCTCTTTTGTTCTAGAATCTTCCGTATCATAACTGCCCAAACTTTTTTTCTAGTTGAATTGCCATTATTTGTTTTTAATTTATGCTTTACAACGCACAATTCCATGAATCATAAAATAGATTAAGGGCTTCTTTGATTCAAAGGATTCTCAAAGGAATTTTGGAGGATTCTAATCATTAGGATTGTTTCCTATCTTGGTTGTTTGATTCGTAGGATTGTAAACCATAGGAATTTTTCCATATGATTCATTTGCACTAGATTTCATAGGAAACATCCCATCCACTCAAACCTCTTTGAAAGAATTTTGTGTTTTTTCTATGCACAATCAAACACTCGTACAATCCTGTAGGATTCAAGACGACATTCCACTATAATCCCATGTTTTTCCTATTCACGCGTTCTTAGCTTTTTTATAAAAACTAATTTGATTTTGAATGAGATGAACTATAAGAATTAAGCGAAGGGCTACATCACGCATATATGACTAAGATCTTACATGCTATAGTGTGGTATTTATTCATAATTTGGTGGCAAAATCTGATGCGTGCAATGCACGTGTAAATTACTAGTACTTCAAGTATGTGCAAAACACGTAAATTAGAATACCAATGGCACGCTACACAGTGTCTCTCTTATAGTTCATGAAGCCACGTGCCACATGTGGAGGCGTTGTCGCGACCTCCTTGCGTGGATTGATCACAGTGACGTGTTGTTGGTTCCAGAAGAATGTACTCGTCCTCCCTGAGCCATACTGGCGGTACATGCACGAAGCGAAGATGTGCACGCACGCCATGCACGCACTCATTCCCTCGCACGCGCACGCGGGTACATGGGCGGACGCAATTTTGTACCAAGATCCACCCCATGTGATAATTTGACGCGTGTAAAGTCGTTCACTTCATTGATGGTCAATTAATACAGCGCATGCAAATTGAGTGGACGTGAGGGCGGAAGAAAGACATTATTACTCCACTGCGCGCATGCGAGTAGTTAAATCGTGGGTTGCTAGTAGTACTTCCATTGGTCTCCTTCGTATTTTGTGCCAATTTTTGACAGTAAAATAATATTTACGCATTTGAGCAGTGTAGTCTACTTCAAATTATGTTCCACTAAACTCATCGGGAGCCGTTTCGGGCCTCGAAACCAAAACCATCAATTAATCTTTATTGGAAATATGCCCTAGAGGCAATAATAAAAGATTATTATTATATTTCCTTGTTCATGATAATTGTCTTTATTCATGCTATAACTGTATTATCCGGAAATCGTAATACATGTGTGAATACATAGACCATAATATGTCCCTAGTAAGCCTCTAGTTGACTAGCTCGTCGATCAACAGATAGTCATGGTTTCCTGACTATGGACATTAGATGTCGTTGATAACGGGATCACATCATTAGGAGAATGATGTGATGGACAAGACCCAATCCTAAGCATAGCACAAGATCGTGTAGTTCGTTTGCTAGAGCTTTTCCAATGTCAAGTATCTTTTCCTTAGACCATGAGATCGTGTAACTCCCGGATACCGTAGGAGTGCTTTGGGTGTACCAAACGTCACAGCGTAACTGGGTGACTATAAAGGTGCACTACAGGTATCTCCGAAAGTGTCTGTTGGGTTGACACGAATCGAGACTGGGATTTGTCACTCCTTATGACGGAGAGGTATCTCTGGGCCCACTCGGTAATGCATCATCATAATGAGCTCAAAGTGACCAAGTGTTTGGTCACGGGATCATGCATTACGGTACGAGTAAAGTGACTTGCCGGTAACGAGACTGAACGAGGTATTGGGATACCGACGATCGAGTCTCGGGCAAGTAACGTACCGATTGACAAAGGGAATTCTATACGGGGTTGATTGAATCCTCGACATCGTGGTTCATCCGATGAAATCATCGTGGAACATGTGGGAGCCAACATGGGTATCCATATCTCGCTGTTGGTTATTGGCCGGAGAGCTGTCTCGGTCATGTCTGCATGATTCCCGAACCCGTAGGGTCTACACATTTAAGGTTCGGTGACGCTAGGGTTATTAGGAAGACTTGTATGTGATTAACAAATGTTGTTTGGAGTCCCGGATGAGATCCCAGACATCACAAGGAGTTCCGGAATAGTCCGGAGGTGAAGATTTATATATAGGAAGTGCTGTTTCGGCCATCGGGAAAGTTTCGGGGTCACCCGGTATTGTACCGGGACCACCGGAAGGGTCCCGTGGGTCCATCGGGTGGGGCCACCTATCCCGGAGGGCCCCGTGGGCTGAAGTGGGAGGGGAACCAGCCCCTAGTGGGCTGGTGCGCCCCCTTGGGCCCCCCTGCGCCTAGGGTTGGAAACCCTAGGGCGGGGGCGCACCACTTGCCTTGGGGGGCACTCCACCCCCCCTGGCCGTCGCCCCCTTGGGAGATTCCCATCTCCAGGGCCGGCGCCCCCCTGGGGGCATATATAAAGGAGGGGGGAGGGAGGGCAGCCGCACCCTGATTCTTGGCGCCTCCCTCCCCCTGCTACACCTCTTCCTCCTCCCGCAGTTGCTTGGCGAAGCCCTGGCGGAGTACTGCATCTCCACCACCACCACGCCGGCGTGCTGCTGCTGGAGCCTTCTTCCTCAACCTCTCCTTCCCCCTTGCTAGATCAAGAAGGAGGAGACATCATCCGCTCCGTACGTGTGTTGAACGTGGAGGTGATGTCCGTTCAGCACTTGGTCATCGGTGATTTGGATCACGGCGAGTACGACTCCATCATCCCCGTTCCCTTGAACGCTTCCGCTCGCGATCTACAAGGGTATGTAGATGCACTCCTATCACTCATTGCTTAGATGAACTCATAGATGGATCTTGGTGAAACCGTAGGAAAAAATTTAATTTTCTGCAACGTTCCCCAACAATGGTATCAGAGCTAGGTCTATGCGTAGTTCTCTATTGCACGAGTAGAACACAATTTTGTTGTGGGCGTAGATGTTGTCAACTTTCTTGCCGCTACTAGTCTTATTTTGCTTCAGCAGTATCGTGGGATGAAGCGGCCCGGACCGACCTTACACGTACGCTTACGTGAGACAGGTTCCACCGACTGACATGCACCAGTTGCATAAGGTGGCTAGCGGGTGTCTGTCTCTCCCACTTTAGTTGGAGCGGATTCGACGAAAAGGGTCCTTATGAAGGGTAAATAGAAGTTGACAAATCACGTTGTGGCTTTTTCATAGGTAAGAAAACGTTCTTGCTAGAACCCTATTGCAGCCACGTAAAAGATGCAACAACAATTAGAGGACGTCTAACTTGTTTTTGCAGCAATTGCCTTGTGATATGATATGGCCAAAAGTTGTGATGAATGATGAATGATATATGATGTATGAGATCATGTTCTTGTAATAGGAATCACGACTTGCATGTCGATGAGTATGACAACCGGCAGGAGCCATAGGAGTTGTCTTTATTTTTTGTATGACCTGCGTGTCATTGAAGAACGCCATGTAAATTACTTTACTTTATTGCTAAATGCGTTAGCCATAGAAGTAGAAGTAGTCGTTGGCGTGACAACTTCATGAAGACACGATGATGGAGATCATGGTGTCATGCCAGTGACGAAGATGATCATGGAGCCCCGAAGATGGAGATCAAAGGAGCTATATGATATTGGCCATATCATGTCACTATTATATAATTGCATGTGATGTTTATTATGTTTATGCATCTTGTTTACTTAGAACGACGGTAGTAAATAAGAAGATCCCTTATAACAATTTCAAGAAAGTGTTCTCCCCTAACTGTGCGCCGTTGCTAAAGTTCGTCGTTTCGAAGCACCACGTGATGATTGGGTGTGATAGATTCTTACGTTCACATACAACGGGTGTAAGACAGTTTTACACATGCAAAAACACTTAGGGTTAACTTGACGAGCCTAGCATGTACAGACATGGCCTCGGAACACAGAGACCGAAAGGTCGAGCATGAGTCGTATGGAAGATACGATCAACATGGAGATGTTCACCGATGATGACTAGTCCGTCTCACGTGATGATCGGACACGGCCTAGTCGACTCGGATCGTGTAACACTTAGATAACCGGAGGGATGTCTAATCTGAGTGGGAGTTCATTGAAATAATTTGATTAGATGAACTTAATTATCATGAATTTAGTCTAAAACCTTTGCAAATATGTCTTGTAGATCAAATGGCCAACGCTCATGTCAACATGAACTTCAACGTGTTCCTAGAGAAAACCAAGCTGAAAGATGATGGCACCAACTATACGGACTGGGTCCGGGACCTGAGGATCATCCTCATAGCTGCCAAGAAAGCATATATCCTAGATGGACCGCTAGGTGAAGCACCCATCCCAGAGAACCAAGACGTTATGAACGCTTGGCAGTCACGTGCTGATGATTACTCCCTCGTTCAGTGAGGCATGCTTTACAGCCTAGAACCGGGGCTCCAAAAGCGTTTTTAGCAACACGGAGCATATGAGATGTTCGAGGAGCTGACAATGGTTTTCCAAGCTCATGCCCGGGTCGAGAGATATGAAGTCTCCGACAAGTTCTATAGTTGTAAGATGGGGGAAAATAGTTCTGTCAGTGAGCACATACTCAAAATGTCTGGGTTGCACAACTGCCTGTCCCAGCTGGACATTAACCTCCCGGACGAGGCGGTCATTGATAGAATCCTTCAGTTGCTCCCACCAAGCTACAAGAGCTTTGTGATGAACTACAATATGCAGGGGATGGTGAAAACTATTCCTGAAGTATTTTCAATGCTGAAGTCGGCAGAGGTAGAAATCAAGAAAGAACATCAAGTGTTGATGGTCAATAAAACCACCAAGTTCAAGAAGGGCAAGGGTAAGAGGAACTTCAAGAAGGACGGCAAGGATGTTGCCGTGCCCGGTAAGCCAGTTGCCGGGAAGAAGTCAAAGAATGGACCCAAGCCTGAGTGCTTTTATTGCAAAGGGAAGGGCCACTGGAAGCGGAACTGCCCCAAATACTTAGCGGACAAGAAGGCCGGCAACACTAAAGGTATATTTGATATACATGTAATTGATGTGTACCTTACCAGTACTCGTAGTAACTCCTGGGTATTTGATACCGGTGCCGTTGCTCATATTTGTAACTCTCGTAGTAACTCCTGGGTATTTGATACCGGTGTCGTTGCTCATATTTGTAACTCACAGCGGGAGCTGCGGAATAAGCGGAGACTGGCGAAGGACGAGGTGACGATGCGCATCGGGAATGGTTCCAAGGTCGATGTGATCACCGTCGGCATGCTACCTCTACATTTACCTACGGGATTAGTTTTAAACCTTAATAATTGTTATTTAGTTCCAAGTTTGAGCATGAACATTGTATCTGGATCTCGTTTGATACGAGATGGCTACTCATTTAAATCCGAGAATAATGGTTGTTCTATTTATATGAGAGATATGTTTTATGGTCATGCCCCGATGGTCAATGGTTTATTCTTGATGAATCTCGAACGTAATGTTACACATATTCATAGTGTGAATACCAAAAGATGTAAAGTTGATAACGATAGTCCCACATACTTGTGGCACTGCCGCCTTGGTCACATTGGTGTCAAGCGCATGAAGAATCTCAATGCTGATAGACTTTTAGAGTCTCTCAATTATGAATCATTTGACACATGTGAACCATGCCTCATGGGCAAAATGACCAAGACTCCGTTCTCTGGAACAATGGAGCGAGCAACCAACCTATTGGAAATCATACATACCGATGTGTGCGGTCCAATGAGCGTTGAGCCTCGCGGAGGATATCGTTATGTTCTCACTCTCACTGATGACTTGAGTAGATATGGGTATGTCTACTTAATGAAACACAAGTCTAAGACCTTTGAAAAGTTCAAGGAATTTCAGAATGAGGTAGAGAATCAACGTGACCGAAAGATAAAGTTCCTACGATCAGATCGTGGAGGAGAATATTTAAGTCACGAATTTGGTACGCACTTAAGGAAATGTGGAATCGTTTCACAACTCACGCCGCCTGGAACACCTCAGCGTAACGGTGTGTCCGAACGTTGTAATCGCACTCTATTGGATATGGTGCGGTCTATGATGTCTCTTACCGATTTACCGCTATCATTTTGGGGATACGCTCTAGAGACAGCTACATTCACTTTAAATAGGGCACCGTCTAAATCCGTTGAGACGACACCGTATGAATTATGGTTTGGGAAGAAACCTAAGCTGTCATTTCTAAAATTTGGGGATGCGATGCTTATGTCAAGAAACTTCAACCTGAAAAGCTCGAACCCAAGTCGAAAAAATGCGTCTTCATAGGATACCCTAAGGAAACCATTGGGTATACCTTCTACTTAATATCCGAGGGCAAGATCTTTGTTGCCAAGAACGGATCCTTTCTGGAAAAAGAGTTTCTCTCGAAAGAAGTAAGTGGGAGGAAAGTAGAACTCGATGAAGTACTACCTCTTGAACAGGAAAGTAGTGCAGCTCAGGAAAATGTTTCTGTGATGCCTACACTAACTGGAGAGGAAAATAATGATGATGATCAAGGTACTTCGGATCAAGTTGCTACTGAACTTCGTAGGTCCACAAGGACACGTTCCGCACCAGAGTGGTACGGCAACCCTGTCTTGGAAATCATGTTGTTAGACAACGGTGAACCTTCGAACTATGAAGAAGCGATGGCGGGCCCAGATTCCAACAAATGGCTTGAAGCCATGCGATCCGAGATAGAATCCATGTATGAAAACAAAGTATGGACTTTGACAGACTTGCCCGATGATCGGCGAGCGATAGAAAACAAATGGATCTTTAAGAAAAAGACAGACGCGGATGGTAATGTTACCATCTATAAAGCTCGACTTGTCACTAAGGGTTATCGGCAAGTTCAAGGGGTTGACTACGATGAGACATTCTCTCCCGTAGCAAAGCTGAAGTCCGTCCAAATCATGTTAGCAATTGCCGCATACTATGATTATGAGATATGGCAGATGGACGTCAAAACGGCATTCCTTAACGGACATCTTAAGGAAGAACTGTATATGATGCAGCCGGAAGGTTTTGTCGATCCTAAGAATGCTAACAAAGTATGCAAGCTCCAGCGATCCATTTATGGGCTGGTGCAAGCATCTCGGAGTTGGAACATTCGCTTTGATGAAATGATCAAAGCGTTTGGGTTTATGCAGACTTATGGAGAAGCCTGCGTTTACAAGAAAGTGAGTGGGAGCTCTGTAGCATTTCTCATATTATATGTAGATGACATACTCTTGATGGGAAATGATATAGAACTATTGGACAGCATTAAGGCCTACTTGAATAAGTGTTTTTCAATGAAGGACCTTGGAGAAGCTGCTTACATATTAGGCATCAAGATCTATAGGGATAGATCGAGACGCCTCATAGGTCTTTCACAAAGCACATACCTTGATAAGATTTTGAAGAAGTTCAAATGGATCAGTCCAAGAAAGGGTTCTTGCCTGTATTGCAAGGTGTGAGATTGAGCTCGGCTCAATGCCCGACCACGGCAAAAGATAAAGAAGAGATGAGTGTCATCCCCTATGCTTCACCCATAGGATCTATTATGTATGCCATGCTGTGTACCAGACCTAATGTAAACCTTGCCGTAAGTTTGGTAGGAAGGTACCAAAGTAATCCCGGCAAGGAACACTCGACAGCGGTCAAGAATATCCTGAAGTACCTGAAAAGGACAAAGGACATGTTTCTCGTTTATGGAGGTGATGAAGAGCTCGTCGTAAAGGGTTACGTCGATGCTAGCTTCGGCACAGATCTGGATGACTCTAAGTCTCAAACCGGATACGTGTATATGTTGACTGGTGGAGCAGTAAGCTGGTGCAGCTGCAAGCAGAGCATCGTGGCGGGATCTGCATGTGAAGCGGAGTACATGGCAGCCTCAGAGGCAGCGCATGAAGCAATTTGGGTGAAGGAGTTCATCACTAACCTAGGAGTCATACCCAATGCGTCGGGGCCGATCAAACTCTTCTGTGACAACACTGGAGCTATTGCCCTTGCCAAGGAGCACAGGTTTCACAAGAAGACCAGGCACATCAAGCGTCGTTTCAACTCCATCCGTGAAAATGTTCAAGATGGAGACATATATATTTGCAAAGTACATACGGATCTGAATGTCGCAGATCCGTTGACTAAACCTCTTTCGCGAGCAAAACATGATCAACACCCGAACTCTATGGGTGTTTGATTCATCACAATGTAACTAGATTATTGACTCTAGTGCAAGTGGGAGACTGTTGGAAATATGCCCTAGAGGCAATAATAAAAGATTATTATTATATTTCCTTGTTCATGATAATTGTCTTTATTCATGCTATAACTGTATTATCCGGAAATCGTAATACACGTGTGAATACATAGACCATAATATGTCCCTAGTAAGCCTCTAGTTGACTAGCTCGTCGATCAACAGATAGTCATGGTTTCCTGACTATGGACATTATATGTCATTGATAACGGGATCACATCATTAGGAGAATGATGTGATGGACAAGACCCAATCCTAAGCATAGCACAAGATCGTGTAGTTCGTTTGCTAGAGCTTTTCCAATGTCAAGTATCTTTTCCTTAGACCATGAGATCGTGTAACTCCCGGATACCGTAGGAGTGCTCTGGGTGTACCAAACGTCACAACGTAACTGGGTGACTATAAAGGTGCACTACAGGTATCTCCAAAAGTGTCTGTTGGGTTGACATGGATCGAGACTGGGATTTGTCACTCCGTATGACGGAGAGGTATCTCTGGGCCCACTCGGTAATGCATCATCATAATGAGCTCAAAGTGACCAAGTGTTTGGTCACGAGATCATGCATTACAGTACGAGTAAAGTGACTTTCCGGTAACGAGACTGAACAAGGTATTGGAATACCGACGATCGAGTCTCGGGCAAGTAACGTACCGATTGACAAAGTGAATTGTATACGGGGTTGATTGAATCCTCGACATCGTGGTTCATCTGATGAAATCATCGTGGAACATGTGGGAGCCAACATGGGTATCCAGATCCCGCTGTTGGTTATTGGCCGGAGAGCTGCCTCGGTCATGTCTGCATGATTCCCGAACCCGTAGGGTCTACACACTTAAGGTTCGGTGACGCTAGGGTTATTAGGAAGACTTGTATGTGATTACCGAATGTTGTTCGGAGTCTTGGATGAGATCTCGGACGTCACGAGGAGTTCCGGAATAGTCCGGGGGTGAAGATTTATATATAGGAAGTGTAGTTTCGGCCATCGGGAAAGTTTTGGGGTCACCCGGTATTGTACCGGGACCACCGGAAGGGTCCCGGGGGTCCACCGGGTGGGGCCACCTATCTCGGAGGGCCCCGTGGGCTGAAGTGGGAGGGGAACCAGCCCCTAGTGCGCTGGTGCACCCCCCCTTGGGCCCCCCTTGCGCCTAGGGTTGGAAACCCTAGGGTGGGGGGCGCACCACTTGCCTTGGGGGGCACTCCACCCCCCTTGGCCGCCGCCCCCTTGGGAGATTCCCATCTCCAGGGCCGGCGCCCCCCCTGGGGGCCTATATAAAGGAGGGGGGAGGGAGGGCAGCCGCACTCTGAGTCTTGGCGCCTCCCTCCCCCTACTACACCTCTTCCTCCTCCCGCAGTTGCTTGGCGAAGCCCTGCCGGAGTACTTCATCTCCACCACCACCACGTTGTCATGCTGCTGCTGGAGCCTTCTTCCACAACCTCTCCTTCCCCCTTGCTGGATCAAGAAGGAGGAGATGTCATTCGCTCCGTACGTGTGTTGAACGCGAAGGTGATGTCCGTTCAGCACTTGGTCATCGGTGATTTGGATCACGACGAGTACGACTCCATCATCCCCGTTCTCTTGAACGCTTCCGCTCGCGATCTACAAGGGTATGTAGATGCACTCCTATCACTCATTGCTTAGATGAACTCATAGATGGATCTTGGTGAAACCGTAGGAAAATTTTTAATTTTCTGCAACGTTCCCCAACAAGCTTTACCTTGTTCCCATCACATTCGAAAGCCTGCTCACACCTACTAGTACTACGTACCAAACCTGAACGTGTTCCCACTATGCAGGTATTAGTACTACTAGTGCTACTACTTAGGTTATAAAAAGGGGAACTACCTAACCGAAAATTACTCTACCTTTCCTCCTCATAAGTGCTTCTTCTTCGTCCGTCGTTGCCATGGCCGGTGAGCAGAGCTCTAGGTCGAGAACTACTCGTAACAAGGGAGCGGCAACCAAGGCTGCGGAAAAAAAAGAGAGGGATCGCCGCCACGCAGAGACCTCGAAAGATCTCTCACGGGCAGGCGATGGCTCCCAGGAGCGCCCTAGCTGCGGAGGCGAACATGCCGAGCCGGCGAAGCTGGAGTCGTTATCCCTCGACGGCATGCCCGATCAGCTCAATAAGCACCTCAATAAGCAACAGGAGTTCATCCAAGGCTTGACAGAGTTGCTGAAGGAGAGCCTCGACGACATGCCCGCTGAGCTCAGTCAGCAGGTGGAGTTGACCACTAGCTTGGTGATGCTGCTGAAGAAGAGCATTGCCTCGGAGAAGAAGGCGACCGGCAAAATCCTGTGACTTCAGGAGGACAAGGCGAAGCTCTGCCACGAGATCGACCTGTTGAAGGAGAAGAACGCCGGCTGGAAGAAGTTGCATGAGAATAGTAGTTCCTCGATGAAGATGCTGCAAGCCCTCGTCATGGAACAGAAGGAGGAGTTGGCGAAGCTCCGCATCGAGCACCCGACTGCTGTCAAGGTACGTAATGCGGCCATGGAACAGATGATGAAGGCTCGCGTCGAGAAATCCCGCGTCATGGACAGAATGAAGAAGATGGCGGAGGAGACGCGCAAGGAGATAGAGGTCGTGGAGGCGATGAAGAAGCAGTTACGACTCCGCGGCCAATTAGATCATTTGGGGTGATAATCTTCCTTCTTTTTTTGCTGCTGTGTTTCATCTTTTGCTTCGGGTGTTTCGCCGCATGTGTCATGTTCTTTGCAAGGCATGAATAGAACGATGGTTTTTGTTTTTTGAGAGAATGAATAGAACAATGCTAACAATGAGATGACTAGCAAATTAGATCATTTTTTATCGCCATATGGCACTGGGCTGTCGTGTTTCGTGCTCCTCTGTCGCAGTACTACTCTAGTGGAAAACTTGAGTATATCGCACGGTTCTTTGCTCCTCCTCGATCAGGTCGTCGACGCATTTATACGAGCAGTCAAATCACAAAGTCCCGCCGTCCAGCAGTAATGAGCCGTCAAATCACAAAGGCCCTCGCCTCTCGTGAAACCGACCAAGCTAGACTGCCCCGCCCTCTAGCCTTTTAAAAAATGTACACTTTTGTACAACAGTAGTATCGATGGATTGCGCCATGGAGAAAAACTTGAAATTAAAAAAAGGTGGTACATATAGAGAG
Source organism: Triticum dicoccoides (assembly GCF_002162155.2). Classification (NCBI taxonomy): domain Eukaryota; kingdom Viridiplantae; phylum Streptophyta; class Magnoliopsida; order Poales; family Poaceae; genus Triticum; species Triticum dicoccoides. The sequence continues at coordinate 263,349,250 of NC_041383.1, read as the reverse complement.
CGCTCGTCGCCAAATTATGCATATAGTACTATTAAAAAGGCTAGTCACAATAATGGTGTCCAGCACAACCCACCCCTCAAATAAAACTAAGCACCCTGGAATTCTTTGACAAAACTAAGCACCCTGAAATTCTTTGACAACTAAATTGTTGGCTATATGATATTGGCCATATATATTGTACGTATATAATGTGAATAAACGAGTGGTAGTACTATACCAACTAAAAGATGAAATGTAAGAAATACTAGTGTGTACTTACTGAAGAGTTAAAGTAACAAGAAGAAACATAACATAGTTCTGCTGGGGGCTCAGCACAACACACCCCTCAAATTAAATTAAGCACACCTGAAATTAAACTTTGCAACTATTCCGGTAGACACTGCATTAGAACCACCATGAGCAATGACACTGCCACCTTACTCGGAGTCCTCGTCCACGTCCTCAACTTCGTCCTTGTCCCTCTTCCTCTCGGCCGATACTTCTTTGCTTGAACCGCCAACTTGGCCGTTGCTCTTCATCCAACCCTTGTAGATATTGAAACAAAGGTAGCCATCCATTGCAGCATACTGGATGTGGTCTATATCTAGTACATTCCGCTGCCATGCATGACGATGAAACGTGTATGGAGGTTTCTCCAGTTTACCGTATGAAGGATGAACCATGGCTCCTGCCAGGGTCAGCATTGAAGGCTGAAGAGAGGACACCAGCCGATTATTTTGGAGGTCGAAGGTGTTGCCTACAATGAGGCCTATCCGACGCAGGACTTCTTTGTCGTCACCAAAGTCTACAGTAACGAATTTGACTAGGTTGCTCTCGAGGAAGTCCTTAAAATCCTGGCACTCAACGTCGGCATGGCATATGTGGTAGACCAAGCATAAGTCATGCACGCAAACCTGGATCACGGCGGGCTTCTTCCCCTCTTCGTCCTTTAGATCCTTCTCTCATCCCACGACTGTGGTGTACTCAACATCTAGCCCGGTGACCCACTCATCATCTGAGTCTTCAAACATGCGTCTGAAGCGAGAAAGGCATCCTTTCACCGTCGCGGAAGAACGGGTGTAGATGGCGTCGAACTCATCGTCGGTGATGGTTCTAACCTTGTACTCACTGCCGATCGGGGAGATTTGGGACGCCATGGATTTGGGAGGAGGGTTAGGATTAGTGGAACTACCTAATGTGAATGGACGGGACGACTAGGAGCGAACCGCCGTAGTATTAAAGGACGTGCGGGGACGAGTAGGAGCGAACTGCCAGCGTGCGAACGGCAGGGTAGTGGCTTTCCATTCTCCCATGATACGGGCTTCCGAGAGCCCTTGGATCGGAGATCGAACGGTTGCATGGCGTGATTCTAGACCTATGGGTGAATATCCTATCCTGGAGGGTTATTCTGCAAATTTTCAGCAATTTAGCATGCGACCGTTTGATCTCAGATCCAAGGGCTGCCAGCAGCCCGTATCATGGTCGCGCCTACCATGACTGTCGCGTCACTCGTGCGGTTGCGCCCTTGGAGATTTAACACGGTGTGTTAGGCTATCTGATGTTGGCACGTCATACATAGTCATCACTTAGTCACTCATACTACAACAAGGTTGGCTATAAGGTTGGCTATAAGTGTATTTTTTTACTCCTCTCTATCTCTTTCTTCGTACTCCCTCCGTCCCATAATATAAGAACGTTTTTGACACTAGTGTAGTGCCAAAAACATTCTTATATTATGGGACACAGGGAGTACTAGTATTTATTGCATTTGCTAAGGAGTGACCTCTTCCAATGAAATGGTGTTGCTAAGTTTGCTTCATTTAATTAGCTATAGACTCAAAATTGTCTTTTCATGTAGGTACATGCGCTTAGAACCGTTTCTTCCTTGGGTCACCAAACTAGTCTCTCTCTTCTTGATTAACTTGCCACATCAGACTTTATGCCTATGTGGCAAGCTTAAGCACCTGTAGGAGCAAGTAAGGTGCCCGTCCGTTGCACGGAAGAGTGAAATGCATTGATCGGGGTGTTGTTTATTTTGACAAAGGATGTGGGGGTCATCTCATGTGCAACCGGTTCGATGTGTCAAGCACCAAATAACAGTGCAGAACAGCAGGGGGGCGCACCCCACTCGTACTAGCCCAGTGTTAGTAATGAGCAATGAGACGTCAAATCACAATGCCGCACCTTCCTAGACGGACGAAGCAACCATTATTTCACACTTCGGTTCGACATCATCTCAAACCACGTACTAGTATTGCTTCTGCCTCAAGAGGAACACACGCATCGCCTTGGTACATCATGACACGTGGGACCGCATGACAGGCCATGCTCCCCCGCCGATCGCTCGGTAAAATCACCTCATTTTTACTATACTTCCTCCGGATCTGTTTACTACATGGCATGCACGTCGTTCTAGGTTGAGAATTTAACTGTCTATATATATATATATATATATATATATATATATATATATATGTGTGTGTGTGTGTGTGTGTGTGTGTGTGTATGTGTGTGTGTGTGTGTGTGATGAATAGTATGCTAGCCTTTTAAAAAAATGTATACTTTCGTACAGTAGTACTCCACTACCGATGGATTGCGACATGGAGCAAAAATTGAAATTTTAAAAAAAAGGTGGTACATATAGAGAGCGCTCGCCGCCAAATTATGCATATAGTACTATTAAAAAAGCTAGTACGTGCTTAATTGGGGTGCTAAATTCTACTAAAGAAATACTAGTACTAGTATGTACATACTCAAGAGTTAAAGTAACGAGAAGAAACATAACATAGTTCTGCTGGGGGCTCAGCACAACACACCCCTCAAATTAAACTAAGCACACCTAAAATTAAACTATGCAACTAATCCAGTAGACACTGCATTAGAAGTTTAGAACCGCCATGAGCAACGACACTGCCACCTTACTCGGAGTCCACGTCCACGTCCTCGACTTCGTCCTTGTCCCTCTTCCTCTTGGCCGATACTTCTTTGCTTGAACCGCCAACTTGGTTGTTGCTCTTCATCCAACCCTTGTAGATATTGAAACAAAGGTAGCCATCCATTGCAGCGTACTGGATGTGGTCTATATCTAGTACATTCCGCTGCCATGCATGATGATGAAACGTGTAATGAGGTTTCTCCAGTTTGCGGTACGAAGGATGAACCATGGCTCCTGCCAGGGTCAGCATTGAGGGATGACGAGAGGGCACCAGCCAATTCTTCTGGAGGTCGAAGGTGTTGCCTACAACGAGGCCTATCCGACGCAGGACTTCTTTGTCGTTCTTAAAGTCTACAGTAACAAATTTGACTGTTTTGTCCTGTTCATCCAGCCTCCACCGCGCGCTAATCCATCGGCTACTGTTCAACCACCCCTCCACGGGCACCCCTCCACCGTCTACTGTTCATCCAGCCCTCCACACCATGGGGTCCTGTTCAACCACCCCTCCACGGCCACCCCTCCACCGTCTACTGTTCATCCAG